>NW_021822587.1:7500-22124 GCF_901001165.1 Salmo trutta
TATATAGCCCTTCGTACATCAGCTGAAATCTCAAAGTGCTGTACAGAAACCCAGCCTAAAACCCCAAACAGCAAGCAATGCATGTGAAAGAAGCACGGTGGCTGGGAAAAACTCCCTAGGAAAAACTCCTGAGAAAGGCCAAAAACCTAGGAAGAAACCTAGAGAGGAACCAGGCTATGAGGGGTGGCCAGTCCTCTTCTGGCTGTGCCGGGTGGATATTATAACAGAACATGGTCAAGATGTTAAAATGTTCGTAAATGACCAGCATGGTCAAATAATAATAATCATAGTAATTGTCGAGGGTGCAACAAGCACGTCCGGTGAACAGGTCAGGGTTCCGTAGCCGCAGGCAGAACAGTTGAAACTGGAGCAGCAGCATGGCCAGGTGGACTGGGGACAGCAAGGAGTCATCATGCCAGGTAGTCCTAGGGCTCAGGTCCTCCGAGAGAAAGAGAGAAAGAAAGAGAGAATTAGAGAGAGCATATTTACATTCACACAGGACACTGGATAAGACAAGAGAATACTCCAGATGTAACAGACTGACCCTAGCCCCCCGACACATAAACTACTGCAGCATAAATACTGGAGGCTGAGACAGGAGGGATCAGAAGACACTGTGGCCCCATCCGATGATACCCCCGGACAGGGCCAAACAGGCAGGATATAACCCCACCCACTTTGCCAAAGCACAGCCCCCACACCACTAGAGGGATATCTACAACCACCAACTTACCGTCCGAAGACAAGGCCGAGTATAGCCCACAAAGATGTCTGCCACGGCACAACCCAAGGGGGGGGCGCCAACCCAGACAGGAAGACCACGTCAGTGGCTCAACCTACTCAAGTGACGCACCCCTCCCATGGACGGCATGGAACAACACCAGTAAGTCAGTGACTCAGCCCCTGTAAAAGGGTTAGAGGCAGAGAATCCCAGTGGGAAGAGGGGAACCGACAAGGCAGAGACAGCAAGGGCGGTTCGTTGCTCCAGCCTTTCCGTTCACCTTCACTCCTGGGCCAGACTATACTTAATCATAGGACCTACTGAAGAGATAAGTCTTCAGTAAAGACTTAAAGGTTGAGACTGAGTCTGCGTCTCTCACATGGGTAGGCAGACCATTCCATAAAAATGGAGCTCTATAGGAGAAAGCCCTACCTCCAGCCGTTTGCTTAGAAATTCTAGGGACAATTAGGAGGCCTGCGTCTTGTGACCGTAGCGTACGTGTAGGTATGTACGGCAGGACCAAATCGGAAAGATAGGTAGGAGCAAGCCCATGTAATGCTTTGTAGGTTAGCAGTAAAACCTTGAAATCAGCCCTTGCCTTAACAGGAAGCCAGTGTAGGGAAGCTAGCACTGGAGTAATATGATCAAATTTTTTGGTTCTAGTCAGGATTCTAGCAGCCGTATTTAGCACTAACTGAAGTTTGTTTAGTGCTTTATCCGGGTAGCCGGAAAGTAGAGCATTGCAGTAGTCGAGCCTAGAAGTAACAAAAGCATGGATTAATTTTTCTGCGTCATTTTTGGACAGAAAGTTTCTGATTTTTGCAATGTTACGTAGATGGAAAAAAGCTGTCCTTGAAGCAGTCTTGATATGTTCTTCAAAAGAGAGATCAGGGTCCAGAGTAACGCCGAGGTCCTTCACAGTTTTATTTGAGACGACTGTACAACCATCCAGATTAATTGTCAGATTCAACAGAAGATCTCTTTGTTTCTTGGGACCTAGGACAAGCATCTCTGTTTTGTCCGAGTTTAAAAGTAGAAAATTTGCAGCCATCCACTTCCTTATGTCTGAAACACAGGCTTCTAGCGAGGGCAATTTTGGGGCTTCACCATGTTTCATTGAAATGTACAGCTGTGTGTCGTCCGCATAGCAGTGAAATTTAACATTATGTTTTCGAATGACATCCCCAAGAGGTAAAATATATAGTGAAAACAATAGTGGTCCTAGAACGGAACCTTGAGGAACACCGAAATTTACAATTGATTTGTCAGAGGACGAACCATTCACAGAGACAAACTGATATCTTTCCGACAGATAAGATCTAAACCAGGCCAGAACTTGTCCATGTAGACCAATTTGGGTTTCCAATCTCTCCAAAAGAATGTGGTGATCGATGGTATCAAAAGCGGCACTAAGATCTAGGAGCACGAGGACAGATGCAGAGCCTCGGTCTGACGTCATTAAAAGGTCATTTACCACCTTCACAAGTGCAGTCTCAGTGCTATGATGGGGTCTAAAACCAGACTGAAGCGTTTCGTATACATTGTTTGTCTTCAGGAAGGCAGTGAGTTGCTGCGCAACAACTTTTTCTAAAATTTTTGAGAGGAATGGAAGATTCGATATAGGCCGATAGTTTTTTATAATTTCTGGGTCAAGATTCGGCTTTTTTCAAGAGAGGCTTTATTACTGCCATTTTTAGTGAGCTTGGTACACATCCGGTGGATAGAGAGCCGTTTATTATGTTCAACATAGGAGGGCCAAGCACAGGAAGCAGCTCTTTCAGTAGTTTAGTTGGAATAGGGTCCAGTATGCAGCTTGAGGGTTTGGAGGCCGTGATTATTTTCATCATTGTGTCAAGAGATATAGTACTAAAACACTTTAGTATCTCCCTTGAGCCAGGGTCCTGGCAGAGTTGTGCAGACTCTGGACAATGAAGCCCTGGAGGAATACCCAGATTTAAAGAGGAGTCCGTAATTTGCTTTCTAATGATCATGATCTTTTCCTCAAAAAAGTTCATATATTTATTACTGCTGAAGTGAAAGCCATCCTCCATTTGCGAATGCTGCTTTTTAGTTAGCTTTGCGACAGTGTCAAAAAGAAATTTCGGATTGTTCTTATTTTCCTCAATTAAGTTGGAAAAATAGGATGATCGTGCAGCAGTGAGGGCTCTTCGATACTGCACGGTACTGTCTTTCCAAGCTAGTCGGAAGACTTCCAGTTTAGTGTGGCGCCATTTCCGTTCCAATTTTCTGGAAGCTTGCTTCAGAGCTCGTGTATTTTCTGTATACCAGGGAGCTAGTTTCTTATGACAGATGTTTTTAATTTTTAGGGGTGCAACTGCATCTAGGGTATTGCGCAAGGTTGAATTGAGTTCCTCGGTTAGGTGGTTAACTGATTCTTGTCCTCTGACGTCCTTGGGTAGGCAGAGGGAGTCTGGAAGGGCATCAAGGAATCTTTGGGTTGTCTGAGAATTTATAGCACGACTTTTAATCTTCCTTGGTTGGGGTCTGAGCAGATTATTTGTTGCAATTGTAAACGCAATAAAATGGTGGTCCGATAATCCAGGATTATGAGGAAAAACATTAAGATCCACAACATTTATTCCATGGGACAAAACTAGGTCCAGAGTATGACTGTGGCAGTGAGTAGGTCCAGAGACATGTTGGACAAAACCCACTGAGTCGATGATGGCTCCGAAAGCCTTTTGGAGTGGGTCTGTGGACTTTTCCATGTGAATGTTAAAGTCACCAAAAATTAGAATATTATCTGCTATGACTACAAGATCCGATAGGAATTCAGGGAACTCAGTAAGGAACACTGCATATGGCCCAGGAGGCCTGTAAACAGTAGCTATAAAAAGTGATTGAGTAGGCTGCATAGATTTCATGACTAGAAGCTCAAAAGACGAAAACGTCATTGTTTTTTTTTTTGTAAATTGAAATTTGCTATCGTAAATGTTAGCAACACCTCCGCCTTTGCCGGATGCACGGGGGGTTTGGTCACTAGTGTAACCAGGGGGTGAGGCCTCATTTAACACAGTAAATTCATCAGGCTTAAGCCATGTTTCAGTCAGGCCAATCACATCAAGATTATGATCAGTGATTAGTTCATTGACTATAACTGCCTTGGAAGTGAGGGATCTAACATTAAGTAACCCAATTTTGAGATGTGAAGTATCACAATCTCTTTCAATAATGGCAGGAATGGAGGAGGTCTTTATACTAGTAAGATTACTGAAGCGAACACCGCCATTTTTAATTTTGCCCAACCAAGATCGAGGCACAGACACGGTCTCAATGGGGAAAGCTGAGCTGACTACGCTAACTGTGCTAGTGGCAGACTCCACTAAGCTGGCAGGCTGGCTAACAGCCTGTTGCCTGGCCTGCACCCTATTTCATTGTGGAGCTAGAGGAGTTAGAGCCCTGTCTATGTTCGTAGATAAGATGAGAGCACCCCTCCAGCTAGGATGGAGTCCGTCACTCCTCAGCAGGCCAGGCTTGGTCCTGTTTGTGGGTGAATCCCAGAAAGAGGGCCAGTTATCTACAAATTCTATCTTTTGGGAGGGGCAGAAAACAGTTTTCATCCAGCGATTGAGTTGTGAGACTCTGCTGTAGAGCTCATCACTCCCCCTAACTGGGAGGGGGCCAGAGACAATTACTCGATGCCGACACATCTTTCTAGCTGATTTACACGCTGAAGCTATATTGCGCTTGGTGACCTCTGACTGTTTCATCCTAACATCGTTGGTGCCGACGTGGATAACAATATCTCTATACTCTCTACACTCGCCAGTTTTAGCTTTAGCCAGCACCGTCTTTAGATTAGCCTTAACGTCGGTAGCCCTGCCCCCTGGTAAACAGTGTATGATCGCTGGATGATTAGTTTTAAGTCTAATACTGCGGGTAATGGAGTCGCCAATGACTAGGGTTTTCAATTTGTCAGAGCTAATGGTGGGAGCCGTCGGCGTCTCAGACCCCACAACGGGAGGAGCAGAGACCAGAGAAGTCTCGGCCTCCGACTCCGACTCGCTTAACGGGGAGAACCGGTTGAAAGTTTCTGTCGGCTGAATAAGCGACACCGGTTGAGCATTCCTACAGTGTTTCCCTCCAGAAGCCATGAGAAAGATGTCCGGCTGCGGGGACCGTGCGAGGGGGTTTATACTAACGTTACTATCTGTACTTGCTGGTGGCACAGACGCTGTTTCATCCTTTCCTACACTGAAATGACCCTTGCCTAACGATTGCGTCTGAAGCTGGGCTTGCAGCACAGCTATCCTTGCCGTAAGGCGATCGTTCTCCTGTATATTATGAGTACAGCGACTGCAATTAGAAGGCATCATGTTAATGTTACTTAGCTTCGGCTGTTTGAAGTCCTGACGAACCATGTCCAGATAAAACCTCCGGGGTAGGAGAGTTGAATGAGAAAAAAGTTGAGTGAGGGAAAAAGTAAAAATATACGGTAATGAAAAAGTAAAGACCGTCAGGTAGCAAAGTAAAAACGGCAACAAAAACGCACAACAGCGTAAACAAGTCTGCAAGTTGTGACCGGAGTGAGTGTTTGCAAGTGAGTGTTTGCATGCGTAAATGTGATAATGTGGGGTGTTGAAAGGTGCCAAAATAAACAAAAGGCCACCAAAAATACCACAACAAAATCTATAAATGTGTCTGCATGGAGAGAGTCTCTGGGGCTCTGGTCTATAGTAGTACCACTATATAGGGAATAGGGCTCTGGTCTATAGTAGTGCACTATATAGGGAATAGGGCCCTGGTCTATAGTAGTGCACTATATAGGGAATAGGGCTCTGGTCTATAGTAGTGTACTATATAGGGAATAGGGCTCTGGTCTATAGTAGTGCACTATATAGGGAATAGGGCACTGGTCTATAGTAGTGCACTATATAGGGAATAGGGCTCTGGTCTATAGTAGTGCACTATATAGGGAATAGGGCTCTGGTCTATAGTAGTACCACTATATAGGGAATAGGGCTCTGGTCTATAGTAGTACCACTATATAGGGAATAGGGCTCTGGTCTATAGTAGTACCACTATATAGGGAATAGGGCCCTGGTCTATAGTAGTGCACTATATAGGGAATAGGGCTCTGGTCTATAGTAGTACCACTATAGGGAATAGGGCTCTGGTCTATAGTAGTACCACTATATAGGGAATAGGGCTCTGGTCTATAGTAGTGCACTATATAGGGAATAGGGCCCTGGTCTATAGTAGTGCACTATATAGGGAATAGGGCTCTGGTCTATAGTAGTACCACTATATAGGGAATAGGGCTCTGGTCTATAGTAGTACCACTATATAGGGAATAGGGCTCTGGTCTATAGTAGTACCACTATATAGGGAATAGGGCTCTGGTCTATAGTAGTACCACTATATAGGGAATAGGGCTCTGGTCTATAGTAGTGTACTATATAGGGAATAGGGCTCTGGTAGTGTATATATATGTACAGTATGTATGTATGTATGTAGGTATGTACAGTATATCTGTGTGTTGTACTGTATGTACGTAGGTATGTACAGTATATATGTGTGTTGTACTGTATGTATGTAGGTATGTACAGTATATATGTGTGTTGTACTGTATGTATGTAGGTATGTACAGTATATATGTGTGTTGTACTGTATGTATGTAGGTATGTACAGTATATCTGTGTGTATACATGTATGTATGTATGTATGTATGTATGTAGGTATGTACAGTATATATGTGTGTTTACTGTATGTATGTAGGTATGTACAGTATATATGTGTGTTGTACTGTATGTATGTAGGTATGTACAGTATATATGTGTGTTGTACTGTATGTATGTAGGTATGTACAGTATATATGTGTGTTTACTGTATGTATGTAGGTATGTACAGTATATATGTGTGTTGTACTGTATGTATGTAGGTATGTACAGTATATATGTGTGTTTACTGCATGTATGTAGGTATGTACTGTATATATGTGTGTTGTACTGTATGTATGTATGTAGGTATGTACAGTATATCTGTGTGTATACATGTATGTATGTATGTATGTATGTATGTATGTATGTATGTATGTATGTAGGTATGTACAGTATATATATGTGTGTTGTACTGTATGTATGTAGGTATGTACAGTATATATGTGTGTTGTACTGTATGTATGTAGGTATGTACAGTATATATGTGTGTTGTACTGTATGTATGTAGGTATGTACAGTATATATCTGTGTTGTACTGTATGTAGGTATGTACAGTATATATGTGTGTTGTACTGTATGTAGGTATGTACAGTATATATGTGTGTTTTACTGTATGTATGTAGGTATGTATGTATGTATGTATGTATGTATGTATGTATGTATGTATGTATGTATGTATGTATGTAGGTATGTACAGTATATATGTGGTTGTACTGTATGTATGTAGGTATGTACAGTATATATGTGTGTGAGTGTGTGGCTGTGTACAGTATGTTGTATCAATGACGCTTTTAGTTTGAAATCTATTTTTCTGTTCTGTGTCTAAATGCAGGTCCTCTAGATGTGAGTATCCAGGCGAAGTGCGACCCTTGCCTCTCCGACCCCTGTCACAACGACGGGACCTGCTCCAACCACCCTGTCACCTTCTACCGCTGTAGCTGCCCCTACGGATTCAAGGTACTGACCCTGACCTTTAACCTCTGACCTTTAACCTCTGACCCTGTCACCTTCTACCGCTGTAGCTGCCCCTATGGATTCAAGGTACTGACCCTGACCTTTAACCTCTGACCCCGTCACCTTCTACCGCTGTAGCTGCCCCTATGGATTCAAGGTACTGACCCCTAACCTTTAACCCCTAACCTCTGACCCTGTCACCTTCTACCGCTGTAGCTGCCCCTACGAATTCAAGGTACTGACCTCTAACCTTTAACCTCTGACCCTGTCACCTTCTACCGCTGTAGCTGCCCCTACGGATTCAAGGTACTGACCCCTAACCTTTAACCTCTGACCCTGTCACCTTCTACCGCTGTAGCTGCCCCTACGGATTCAAGGTACTGACCCTGACCTTTAACCTCTGACCCTGTCACCTTTTACGGCTGTAGCTGCCCATACGGATTCAAGGTACTGACCCTGACCTTTAACCTCTGACCCTGTCACCTTCTACCGCTGTAGCTGCCCCTACGGATTCAAGGTACTGACCCTGACCTTTAACCTCTGACCCTGTCCCCTTCTACCGCTGTAGCTGCCCCTACGGATTCAAGGTACTGACCCTGACCTTTAACCTCTGACCCTGTCACCTTCTACCGCTGTAGCTGCCCCTACGGATTCAAGGTACTGACCCTGACCTTTAACCTCTGACCCTGTCACCTTCTACCGCTGTAGCTGCCCCTACGGATTCAAGGCACTGACCCTGACCTTTAACCCCTAACCTTCATCCCTCGACCCTGACAGACTAAAGCTGCCCTTACAGATTCATGGTAGGCAGTGGGACTTCGTTCTTGTCTCTGTGTGATTGGAGAAGAGACTTGGTGTCCGACATCACAGGGTCAAATACAGAGGAATGTAACCTCTCTCTCTCTCTCTCCTTGTGTGTGTGTGTGTGTGTGTGTGTGTGTGTGTGTACGTGTGTGTGTGTGTGTGTGTAGGGTCAGGACTGCGAGGAACCTCTCCACGCCTGTATCAGTAACCCGTGTCAAAATGGCGGCACCTGCCACCTGAAAGACGGAGAACGCAGGAACTACTGGTTAGATACCCCCCCCCTGTCTAGAGTATTAATTTGGAGGTCTATAGAGGACAGTAACTACTGGTTAGATACCCCCCCTGTCTAGAGTATTAATGTGGAGGTCTATAGAGGACAGTAACTACTGGTTAGATACCCCCCCTGTCTAGAGTATTAATGTGGAGGTCTATAGAGGACAGTAACTACTGGTTAGATACACCCCCCCCCCCCTGTCGAGAGTATTAATGTGGAGGTCTATAGAGGACAGTAACTACTGGTTAGATACCCCCCCCCTGTCTAGAGTATTAATGTGGAGGTCTATAGAGGACAGTAACTACTGGTTAGATACCCCCCCCCCCTGTCTAGAGTATTAATGTGGAGGTCTATAGAGGACAGTAACTACTGGTTAGATACCCCCCCCTGTCTAGAGTATTAATGTGGAGGTCTATAGAGGGCAGTAACTACTGGTTAGATACCCCCCCTGTCTAGAGTATTAATGTGGAGGTCTATAGAGGACAGTAACTACTGGTTAGATACCCCCCCTGTCTAGAGTATTAATGTGGAGGTCTATAGAGGACAGTAACTACTGGTTAGATACCCCCCCTGTCTAGAGTATTAATGTGGAGGTCTATAGAGGGCAGGAACTACTGGTTAGATACCCCCCCTGTCTAGAGTATTAATGTGGAGGTCTATAGAGGACAGTAACTACTGGTTAGATACCCCCCCCCCCTGCCTAGAGTATTAATGTGGAGGTCTATAGAGGACAGTAACTACTGGTTAGATACCCCCCCTGTCTAGAGTATTAATGTGGAGGTCTATAGAGGACAGTAACTACTGGTTAGATACCCCCCCTGTCTAGAGTATTAATGTGGAGGTCTATAGAGGACAGTAACTACTGGTTAGATACCCCCCCTGTCTAGAGTATTAATGTGGAGGTCTATAGAGGACAGTAACTACTGGTTAGATACCCCACCCCCCCCGTCTAGAGTATTAATGTGGAGGTCTATAGAGGACAGTAACTACTGGTTAGATACCCCCCCTGTCTAGAGTATTAATGTGGAGGTCTATAGAGGACAGTAACTACTGGTTAGATACCCCCCCTGTCTAGAGTATTAATGTGGAGGTCTATAGAGGACAGTAACTACTGGTTAGATACCCCCCCCTGTCTAGAGTATTAATGTGGAGGTCTATAGAGGACAGTAACTACTGGTTAGATACCCCCCTGTCTAGAGTATTAATGTGGAGGTCTATAGAGGACAGTAACTACTGGTTAGATACCCCCCCCCTGTCTAGAGTATTAATGTGGAGGTCTATAGAGGACAGTAACTACTGGTTAGATACCCCCCCTGTCTAGAGTATTAATGTGGAGGTCTATAGAGGACAGTAACTACTGGTTAGATACCCCCCCTGTCTAGAATATTAATGTGGAGGTCTATAGAGGACAGTAACTACTGGTTAGATACCCCCCCCCCCTGTCTAGAGTATTAATGTGGAGGTCTATAGAGGACAGGAACTACTGGTTAGATACCCCCCCCCCTGTCTAGAGTATTAATGTGGAGGTCTATAGAGGACAGTAACTACTGGTTAGATACCCCCCTGTCTAGAGTATTAATGTGGAGGTCTATAGAGGACAGTAACTACTGGTTAGATACCCCCCCCCCCTGTCTAGAGTATTAATGTGGAGGTCTATAGAGGACAGGAACTACTGGTTAGATACCCCCCCCCTGTCTAGAGTATTAATGTGGAGGTCTATAGAGGACAGGAACTACTGGTTAGATACCCCCCCCCCTGTCTAGAGTATTAATGTGGAGGTCTATAGAGGACAGTAACTACTGGTTAGATACCCCCCTGTCTAGAGTATTAATGTGGAGGTCTATAGAGGACAGTAACTACTGGTTAGATACCCCCCCCTGTCTAGAGTATTAATGTGGAGGTCTATAGAGGACAGTAACTACTGGTTAGATACCCCCCCCCTGTCTAGAGTATTAATGTGGAGGTCTATAGAGGACAGGAACTACTGGTTAGATACCCCCCCCCTGTCTAGAGTATTAATGTGGAGGTCTATAGAGGACAGTAACTACTGGTTAGATACCCCCCTGTCTAGAGTATTAATGTGGAGGTCTATAGAGGACAGTAACTACTGGTTAGATACCCCCCCCCTGTCTAGAGTATTAATGTGGAGGTCTATAGAGGACAGGAACTACTGGTTAGATACCCCCCCCCTGTCTAGAGTATTAATGTGGAGGTCTATAGAGGACAGGAACTACTGGTTAGATACCCCCCCCCTGTCTAGAGTATTAATGTGGAGGTCTATAGAGGACAGTAACTACTGGTTAGATACCCCCCTGTCTAGAGTATTAATGTGGAGGTCTATAGAGGACAGTAACTACTGGTTAGATACCCCCCCCCTGTCTAGAGTATTAATGTGGAGGTCTATAGAGGACAGTAACTACTGGTTAGATACCCCCCCCCCTGTCTAGAGTATTAATGTGGAGGTCTATAGAGGACAGTAACTACTGGTTAGATACCCCCCCCCCGTCTAGAGTATTAATGTGGAGGTCTATAGAGGACAGTAACTACTGGTTAGATACCCCCCCCCCTGTCTAGAGTATTAATGTGGAGGTCTATAGAGGACAGTAACTACTGGTTAGATACCCCCCCTGTCTAGAGTATTAATGTGGAGGTCTATAGAGGACAGTAACTACTGGTTAGATACCCCCCCTGTCTAGAGTATTAATGTGGAGGTCTATAGAGGACAGTAACTACTGGTTAGATACCCCCCCTGTCTAGAGTATTAATGTGGAGGTCTATAGAGGACAGTAACTACTGGTTAGATACCCCCCCCCTGTCTAGAGTATTAATGTGGAGGTCTATAGAGGACAGTAACTACTGGTTAGATACCCCCCCTGTCTAGAGTATTAATGTGGAGGTCTATAGAGGACAGTAACTACTGGTTAGATACCCCCCCTGTCTAGAGTATTAATGTGGAGGTCTATAGAGGACAGTAACTACTGGTTAGATACCCCCCCCCCCTGTCTAGAGTATTAATGTGGAGGTCTATAGAGGACAGTAACTACTGGTTAGATACCCCCCCTGTCTAGAGTATTAATGTGGAGGTCTATAGAGGACAGTAACTACTGGTTAGATACCCCCCCTGTCTAGAGTATTCATGTGGAGGTCTATAGAGGACAGTAACTACTGGTTAGATACCCCCCCCCCCCTGTCTAGAGTATTAATGTGGAGGTCTATAGAGGACAGTAACTACTGGTTAGATACCCCCCCTGTCTAGAGTATTAATGTAGAGGTCTATAGAGGACAGTAACTACTGGTTAGATACCCCCCCTGTCTAGAGTATTAATGTAGAGGTCTATAGAGGACATTAACTACTGGTTAGATACCCCCCCTGTCTAGAGTATTAATGTAGAGGTCTATAGAGGACATTAACTACTGGTTAGTTACCCCCCCTGTCTAGAGTATTAATGTGGAGGTCTATAGAGGACAGTAACTACTGGTTAGATACCCCCCTTCTCTAGAGTATTAATGTGGAGGTCTATAGAGGACAGTAACTACTGGTTAGATACCCCCCCCTGTCTAGAGTATTAATGTGGAGGTCTATAGAGGAGAGTAACTACTGGTTAGATACCCCCCCTGTCTAGAGTATTAATGTGGAGGTCTATAGAGGACAGTAACTACTGGTTAGATACCCCCCCTGTCTAGAGTATTAATGTGCAGGTCTATAGAGTACAGTAACTACTGGTTAGATACACCCCCTGTCTAGATTATTAATGTGGAGGTCTATAGAGGACAGTAACTACTGGTTAGATACCCCCCCTGTCTAGAGTATTAATGTGGAGGTCTATAGAGGACAGTAACTACTGGTTAGATACCCCCCCTTTCTAGAGTATTAATGTGGAGGTCTATAGAGGACAGTAACTACTGGTTAGATACCCCCCTGTCTAGAGTATTAATGTGGAGGTCTATAGAGGACAGTAACTACTGGTTAGATACCCCCCCCTGTCTAGAGTATTAATGTGGAGGTCTATAGAGGACAGTAACTACTGGTTAGATACCCCCCCTGTCTAGAGTATTAATGTGGAGGTCTATAGAGGACAGTAACTACTGGTTAGATACCCCCCCTGTCTAGAATATTAATGTGGAGGTCTATAGAGGACAGTAACTACTGGTTAGATACCCCCCCCTGTCTAGAGTATTAATGTGGAGGTCTATAGAGGACAGTAACTACTGGTTAGATACCCCCCCTGTCTAGAGTATTAATGTGGAGGTCTATAGAGGACAGTAACTACTGGTTAGATACCCCCCCCTGTCTAGAGTATTAATGTGGAGGTCTATAGAGGACAGTAACTACTGGTTAGATACCCCCCTGTCTAGAGTATTAATGTGGAGGTCTATAGAGGACAGTAACTACTGGTTAGATACCCCCCCTGTCTAGAGTATTAATGTGGAGGTCTATAGAGGACAGTAACTACTGGTTAGATACCCCCCCCCTGTCTAGAGTATTAATGTGGAGGTCTATAGAGGACAGTAACTACTGGTTAGATACCCCCCCCGTCTAGAGTATTAATGTGGAGGTCTATAGAGGACAGTAACTACTGGTTAGATACCCCCCCCTGTCTAGAGTATTAATGTGGAGGTCTATAGAGGACAGTAACTACTGGTTAGATACCCCCCCTGTCTAGAGTATTAATGTGGAGGTCTATAGAGGACAGTAACTACTGGTTAGATACCCCCCCTGTCTAGAGTATTAATGTGGAGGTCTATAGAGGACAGTAACTACTGGTTAGATACCCCCCCTGTCTAGAGTATTAATGTGGAGGTCTATAGAGGACAGTAACTACTGGTTAGATACCCCCCTGTCTAGAGTATTAATGTGGAGGTCTATAGAGGACAGTAACTACTGGTTAGATACCCCCCCCTGTCTAGAGTATTAATGTGGAGGTCTATAGAGGACAGTAACTACTGGTTAGATACCCCCCCCCGTCTAGAGTATTAATGTGGAGGTCTATAGAGGACAGTAACTACTGGTTAGATACCCCCCCCTGTCTAGAGTATTAATGTGGAGGTCTATAGAGGACAGTAACTACTGGTTAGATACCCCCCCCTGTCTAGAGTATTTATGTGGAGTTCTATAGAGGACAGTAACTACTGGTTAGATACCCCCCCCCCTGTCTAGAGTATTAATGTGGAGGTCTATAGAGGACATTAACTACTGGTTAGATACCCCCCCTGTCTAGAGTATTAATGTGGAGGTCTATAGAGGACAGTAACTACTGGTTAGATACCCCCCCCCTGTCTAGAGTATTAATGTGGAGGTCTATAGAGGACAGTAACTACTGGTTAGATACCCCCCCCCCCCTGTCTAGAGTATTAATGTGGAGGTCTATAGAGGACAGTAACTACTGGTTAGATACCCCCCCCCTGTCTAGAGTATTAATGTGGAGGTCTATAGAGGACAGTAACTACTGGTTAGATACCCCCCCTGTCTAGAGTATTAATGTGGAGGTCTATAGAGGACAGTAACTACTGGTTAGATACCCCCCCCTGTCTAGAGTATTAATGTGGAGGTCTATAGAGGACAGTAACTACTGGTTAGATACCCCCCCTGTCTAGAGTATTAATGTAGAGGTCTATAGAGGACAGTAACTACTGGTTAGATACCCCCCCTGTCTAGAGTATTAATGTGGAGGTCTATAGAGGACAGTAACTACTGGTTAGATACCCCCCCTGTCTAGAGTATTAATGTGGAGGTCTATAGAGGACAGTAACTACTGGTTAGATACCCCCCCCTGTCTAGAGTATTAATGTGGAGGTGTGTGTGTGTGTGTGTGTGTGTGTGTGTGTGTGTGTGTGTGTGTGTGTGTGTGTGTGTGTGTGTGTGTGTGTGTCCAGGTGTGTGTGCGCGGACGGTTTCGAGGGAGATGTGTGTGAGATCAACGTGGACGACTGTGAAGACAACGACTGTGAGAACAACTCGACCTGCGTCGACGGAATCAACAACTACACCTGCACCTGTGGTCTGGAGTACACAGGTAACACACACACACACACACACACTCTTTTCTATTGTGTTCGTTTGTTCTGTCTCTCTGCTTCTGTAGCTGATATCTGTAGATTCGCTAACTAATTAAATGTGCCGCTCATGTCCTCTCCTCTCTCTCTCTCTCTCTCTCTCTCTCTCTCTCTCTCTCTCCTCCCTCGTGTCTCT
>NW_021822588.1:0-22127 GCF_901001165.1 Salmo trutta
ACAGAGAACAAGACAGAGACAGAAGACAGAGCGGAGAGAAACAGAGACAGAGAGACAGAGAGCCGAGAGACACAGAGAAGACAGAGAGACAGAGAGAGAGACGAGAGAGAGAGACAGAGAGACAGAGACATAGAGAGACAGAGAGACAGAGAGACAGAGAGAGACAGAGACAGAGAGACAGAGAAACAGAGAGACAGAGAGAGACAAAGAGACAAAGTGACAGAGAGACAGAGACACAGAGAGACAGAGAGACAGAGAGACAGAGAGAGAGACAGAGAGACAGAGAGACAGAGAAACAGAGAAACAGAGAGACAGAGAGACAGAGACACAGAGACAGAGAGACAGAGAAGTAGAGACAGAGAGACAGAGAGACAGAGAGACAGAGAGACAGAGAGACAGAGAGACAGAGAGACAGAGAAATAGAGAGACAGAGAGACAGAGAGACATAGACAAAGAGAGACATAGACAAAGAGAGACAGAGAGACAGAGAGACAGAGAGAGACAGAGAGACAGAGAGACAGAGACACAGAGAGACAGAGAAACAGAGAGACAGAGAGACAGAGAGACAGAGAAACAGAGAGACAGAGAGACAGAGAGACAGAGACACAGAGAGACAGAGAGACAGAGACAGAGACAGAGAGAAAGAGAGACAGAGAAACAGAGAGACAGAGAGACAGAGAAACAGAGAGACAGAGAGACAGAGAGACAGAGAAACAGAGAGACAGAGAGACAGAGAGACAGAGAGAGACAAAGAGACAGAGAGACAGAGAGACAGAGAGACAGAGAGACAGAGAGACAAAGAGACAGAGAGACAGAGAATAGAGAAACATAGAGTCAGAGAGACATAGACAAAGAGAGACAGAGACAGAGAGACTGAGAGAGACAAAGAGACAGAGAGACAGAGAGACAGAGAGACAGAGAGACAGAGAGAGACAAAGAGACAGAGAGACAGAGAGACAGAGAGACAGAGAGACAGAGAAACAGAGACACAGAGAGACAGAGAGACAGAGAGACAGACAGAGAGACAGAGAGACAGAGAAACAGAGAGACAGAGAGACAGAGAGATAGAGAGACAGAGAGACAGAGAGACAGAGCAACATAGAGAGACATAGAGACAGAGAGACAGAGAGAGACAGAGACAGAGAGACAGAGAAACAGAGAGACAGAGAGAGACAAAGAGACAAAGTGACAGAGAGACAGAGACACAGAGAGACAGAGAGACAGAGAGACAGAGAGACAGAGAGACAGAGAGACAGAGAGACAGAGAAACAGAGAAACAGAGAGACAGAGAGACAGAGACACAGACACAGAGAGACAGAGAGAAGTGATGCGTTCATCCAGGATCTGCTTCTGCCATTGGCTGAACAGTGGATCATTTAAACTGAAATGATTTCTCTGTATCAGAGCTTTGGTTCTACATGTTTTAGCATTTTAAACATCACTTTATTTGCAGGTTCATGAAGTAAATCAGTTTATTAACGTTTAAGAACAGAAAGTGGTCCCAACGTAACCCCAGATTTCAACCCTGTAGTGAAAACCTGTGGATTTAATATGCAGGAAATGGACCAACATGTAATGAACCCTTGTGTCCATCAGAGGGAGACTGTGGTCCTCCTTCCTCAGTTTTCACTGTCGTCTGCTGTTTCCTCCATTTACCCTTTTCAATAGGGTCACACATCTCCCTAGCAACAGCTGAGAAACTGCCAATTAGATTTTCCTATTGGCTAATATGTAACAGCTGAACTGAAACAGAGAGTGATGGGACTTTCCAGACCACGGCCTTTAAACAGGGGAAGTTTAAACAACCAGGTCTCTGGTCTGAACCCAGGATGAGGAAGAACAGAGGACCTGGCCAGGGAACATTAAAAACCAGGAGGACTGATCAGCCCTCCTGTAGAATATAAACTGCTGCATTCAGGACATCACACTTTGAGTTGTAACATTAAACTATAGCAGGTTTGGACCAATGAAATCCTGCCTGGAGTTCATCAACAATACATTTGTCATCCAGGTTCATGGTTACCAGAGAGCAGCCTGGGGGATGTAGTTAAGAGAGGACAGGTCATCATTACCCTTGGCTTTGGGGATTTAGGGGGTTTGGGGGGTTTAGGGGCTTTGGGGATTTAGGGGGTTTGGGGTGTTTAGGGGCTTTGGGGGTTTAGGGGGTTTGGGGGGTTTAGGGGGTTTGGGGGGTTTGGGGGGTTTTGGGGGTTTAGGGGCTTTGGGGGTTTAGGGGGTTTGGGGGGTTTTGGGGGTTTAGGGGCTTTGGAGGTTTAGATTTGATGACTATATGAAGCTTTAAAAAAATGTTTTTTTTTCTGCTACCATGCTGTGTTGTCATGTGTTTCTGCCTTGCTTTGTTGTTATCTTAGGTCTCTCTTTATGTATATATATATTAAAACAAAATCCCAGCCCCCGTTCCCACAGGAGGCCTTTGACTCTTGGTAGGCCGTCATTGTAAATAAGAACTTATTCTTAAATGACTTGCTTAGTTAAATCAAAGAAATAAAGCTTTACTAAATAAAATGTGATTGAGTGATTGAGTGAATCGTTGATGTTGTTATTATAGTTCCTGTTTGTCTTCATATCATAAACTATTCAACATAATCATGTAGACAGTAATACAGCCTCATCATGTAGACAGTAATACAGCCTCATCATGTAGACAGTAATACAGCCTCATCATGTAGACAGTAATACAGCCTCATCATGTAGACAGTAATACAGCCTCATCATGTAGACAGTAATACAGCCTCATCATGTAGACAGTAATACAGCCTCATCATGTAGACAGTAATACAGCCTCATCATGTAGACAGTAATACAGCCTCATCAGTAGTTCACGATGTGTAAAGACTTTCAAAGAAATTCAGTAACTCCTACTTCCAGGACACAGAGAAACCTTCAGTAGTCTTTATAACGAGGACTACAAGCTTCTTCCTGTCCTTCTGTTGTGCCACAAATGTCTCATTCAAGTCCAAGCTTTGCCCTAGTAATTAACATTAAAACACTCAAGGTTAAATATATTGTTCAAGCTGTGAGAGTGTTTTCAATAGGATGTTTAACTCTGTGGTCTGAGATGTGAAATGGACCAGTCACAGGAAGTCCCTGTAAAGATGGTCCCAAAGTCTGCTGTTTCGGGCCTTTAACAGTTTGGGAGTGTTTTATTCTCTGTCAGGTGATATTATACCTGTAAAAGGTGCTGGAGGCTCTACACATATTTACACCTGCCTGTCATGTTATCTGCTCGTCTCAATACCATGGTAACCTACTGAGGTAGACTGCTTTAGCTTTAGGAGCTGAGTCATCAGGTCTCAGCCATCCAGGTGTGAGACTGGGTCAGTCTCCCTGGTGCTGTGACCCCGTGACCCCGAGCATGAAGTTCATTAACAGCTGCAGGGGTTGTTATGGGAGATGAGGAGGTTCAGTGAACTACACTACATGGCATTTATCTGATTTACAATCAATCTAAAACATAATACAGTAATAATATATATCTCTGTACTTCATCTGGGCAGGAAGATTCTCAAAGCCTCAACAGAAGTCTGAGTGACGGCGTCTACCTAGTTACAGCTGAGTAAAGATGAAACAAGTGACCTGATTGGTCATATTGTTCAGGAAGCTGCTGCAGGGAAAAGGTTGTTTCCCTCCAGTGAAGGTTCACACCAGTCAGAGCTGTTCAGCTTAGTCCTCCTGTCTCTCTGTTGTCTGAACATGAAGACCTCTGTGATTGTCCTCGTCCTCTGCTGGCAGGTGTATGCAGAACACAAAGGTAAGGAAATAGTATTCAGTTGATGAGGGAAAGAAAATAATATATTATATCACCAAAAACTTCCTTACGAGAGCTTCTAATGTTTAAAATGATAATATTGACCCCTGTGTTACTGAATTAACACATTAGTGAAGCTCCTTGGTTATGGACTATTAGGGTTAGACCAGGGATGGTGGGTTATAGGGTTAGACCAGGGGTGGTGGGTTATAGGGTTAGACCAGGGACAGGGGATGGTGTTTGGGTTAAAGGAAGTGTTCATGCTGGTAAAGAATGACAGGAATATGTTATTAAATGTTATTAAATGTTATTAAATGTTATTAAATGTTATTAAATGTTAGTAAATGTTAGTAAATGTTATTACATGTTATTAAATGTTATTAAATGTTATTAAATGTTATTACATGTTATTAAATGTTATTACATTTTATTACATGTTATTAAATGTTAGTAAATGTTATTAAATGTTATTACATGTTATTAAATGTTATTACATTTTATTACATGTTATTAAATGTTATTAAATGTTATTAAATGTTATTAAATATTATTACATGTTATTAAATATTATTAAACGTTATTAAATGTTATTAAATAATGTTATTAAATAATGTGGCTGAACATCTCAGCGATGAGCCTCCAGATGTAATATACTAACAGTGTGTTTCATTGGGTTTCTTTCCTCAGTTCTGCATAAGGATTTATATATTAGTGGATGCAGTGATTCAGATGGACTGGACATGTATGGACTGGATGGGGAAGAGTTGTGGTACGCAGACTTCATCAAGGGGGAGGGAGTGGTGGCTCTGCCTCCGTTTGTAGATCCACTGAGCTTCCCTGGATTTTATGAACAGGCTGTAGGTCAACAGGGGGTATGCAAAGCAAACCTGGCCACATCTATAAAAGCTTACAAGAACCCAGAAGAGAAAATAGGTAAGAGAGAGAAGTCATTTAGAGTGAATGAATCAGTAAAATAGTCACCTCACTATAACCTGTCATAACCTCTGTGGAGCTCCACTATGATCAGCCTGTTAACGTTACTACAACAAGCCTGATCAACGCTCCAATACACTACAGACTAATGTCATGTGACCTAATGCAGATGGAACAGTGTTTCAGCCCAAAGCGATGACAACACAACCAGGAAGTATGAATGTTAAATGTGTTTCCCCAGCCCCTCCTCACAGCAGCATCTACCCCCGGGACGATGTGGACCTGGGGGTGGAGAACACCCTCATCTGCCACGTCAGCGGGTTCCACCCTGCACCTGTCCGAGTCAGGTGGACCAGGAACAATCAGAACCTGACAGAGGGAGTACGTCTCAGCACCCCCTACCCCAACGCTGATTTCACCCTCAACCAGTTCTCCAGTCTGCCCTTCACCCCAGAGGAGGGAGACATCTATGGCTGTACGGTGGAGCACAAGGGCCTCGCTGAGCCCCTGACTCGGATCTGGGGTGAGACGACGCAGCACGTTTAGTCTGCAGGACTTTCACTGCTTATGAATATTTTAGTGTCACAATGTTATGGTTTTGCAATTGATAAAATTAGCTTGAAAACATCAGTTCATCGCTTGATGTTCTTCCTCTGTGTGTGTGTGTGTGTGTGTGTGTGTGTGTGTGTGTGTGTGTGTGTGTGTGTGTGTGTGTGTGTGTGTGTGTGTGTGTGTGTGTGTGTGTGTGTATCCACAGAGCCTGAGGTGACCCAGCCCAGTGTGGGTCCTGCTGTGTTCTGTGGAGTGGGTCTGACTCTGGGGCTGCTGGGAGTGGCTACCGGAACATTCTTCCTCATCAAAGGGAACCAGTGTAACTGAGACTACAGCTGTCAGAGCGTCATGGCAAATCTGTATAAATACAGAGGACCTCACCATCATTTAGACTGTCTTTGTTAAAACTGTGTATAGAGAGTGTAGATGGCAAAGAGGAATGTGAGATTAAACTACAGATAATATAGTTTAAGGAGGGGTTGTAAGGGGTTATGAGGGGTTATAATGGGTTATGAGGGGTTATGAGGGGTTATATGGGGTTATAAGGGGTTATGAGGGGTTATGAGGGGTTATAAGGGGTTATGAGGGGTTATATGGGGTTATGAGGGGTTATGAGGGGTTATATGGGGTTATGAGGGGTTATAATGGGTTATGAGGGGTTATGAGGGGTTATATGGGGTTATAAGGGGTTATGAGGGGTTATGAGGGGTTATGAGGGGTTATAAGGGGTTATGAGGGGTTATATGGGGTTATGAGGGGTTATGAGGGGTTATGAGGGGTTATGTACATGACATGTACTGGAGATGTATCCCGTTTGGCCCTTCAGAGGTAGAGCATAACAATAGTCTGATATAGTAAAGATTTCAGCAGTCTGCTAATTATTATTACAATCATTTTATATAACTAATATCATGAAGTTGACTTAGTAATATACAGTTTGATATAATTACATAAAATGTAAATAAAATCACCCAGCATGTTTATGTTTACTGTTGATCCTCTGGGTCTCTGTAGTCATGTTGCTGAATAAATCACTTTTAATTACGTTATCTTGGTTGTCAGTCATCACTAATTACAGACGTCACTGAGTGCTCAGGGTTGTGGTGTGTTACAAACTGCTGACAGACACAGGACCCAACCTGGCCACCCGAAGAGGGAGGTAAACTGGGAATTAGCTCCCCAAATTGATGTATGCCGGGGGTACGAGTGTACTTCCAGTTTGAGTTATAGTTGGTGTTGGTCCCTTTTTAACCTTATATGTTTTTATTAAAGCTTATTAGCCCTGAAACCCCCCCTGGTCTGTGTCTTCTGGTCCCACTGTCACATGTGACCCCTCCCCCACAGCTCATTCCACTGAGTCTATTGGATGTAAATTTACAGAGAAACATCCACCCACAACAGTTTGGAATGAATAAACTATAAACTAGCATTATGGGACAGAATGAAACCTCCGTGATCTGCCACATATTAAAACAATAACCAGGTCGTTCCACATATTAAAACAATAACCAGGTCGTTCCACATATTGAGTGCCTTTTATGTCCAGGTGACGTTTGTACATTTTGATAAAACACTAATGGGCATTAATATGGAGTTGGTCCCCCCTTTGCTGCTATAAAGCCTCCACTCTTCTGGGAAGGCTTTCCACTAGATGTTGGAACGTTGCTGCAGGGACTTGCTTCCACTCAGCCACAAGAGCATTAGTGAGGTCGGGGACTGATGTTGGGTGATTAGACCTGGCTCGCAGTCGGCGTTCCAATTCATCCCAAAGGTGTTCGATGGGGTTGAGGTCAGGGCTCTGTGCAGGCCCTTCCCCAAACTGTTGCCACAAAGTTGGAAGCACATAAATGGTCTAGAATGTCATTGTATGCTGTAGCGTTAGGATTTCCCTTCACTGGAACTAAGGGGCCCAAACCATGAAAAACAGCCCCAGACCATTATTCCTCCTCCACCAAACATATAGTTGGCACTATGCATTGGGGCAGGTAGCGTTCTCCTGGCATCCGCCAAACCCAGATCCGTCTGTCAGACTGCCAGATGGTGAAGCGTAATTCATCAGTCCAGAGAACGCGTTTCCACTGCTCCAGAGTCCAATGGCGGCCAGCTTTACACCACTCCAGCCAACGCTTGGCATTGCAAATGGCGAGCTTAGACTTGTGTGTGGCTGCTCGGCCACGGAAACCCATTTCAACTGAAGAAAGACGCTCTTTAGCACTCGGTGGTCCAGTTCTGTGAGCTTGTGTGGCCTACCACTTCGCGGCTGAGCCGTTGTTGCTCCTAGAAGTTTCCACTTCACAATAACAGCACTTACAGTTGAGCAGGGCAGAAATGAAACGAACTGACTTGTTGGAAAGGTGGCATCCTATGACGGGGCCATTTTGAAAGTCACTGAGCTCTTCAGTAAGATCATTCTACTGCCAATGTTTGTCTATGGAGATTGCATGGCTGTGTGCTTGATTTTATACACCTGTCAGCAACGGGTGTGGCTGAAATAGCAGAATCCACTAATATGAAGGGTGTCCACATACTTCTGTATATATAGTGTCTAGCAGTGTGTTTTCATTTAAATAAATGTGCTGTTTTCTCTGAAAATCCCCGTTTTGACCTGTTCCACTTCTAGGAAGATGTGAACCCAAAATGTCCCCAGGTTTCCAGCATCTTTATAAAGCCCTAGTCTGGAGATTATTGTTACTGTACTTTTTGTATGAAAAGGAAGATAGGAACTCTCCAAGTCCCACAGTTTATCTGGTCCCACAAGGCATTGCCTGCGTAGCTCCACAAGGTGAACATGAGAGAAAGGTAAAAGTTTGGACCGACCTGTTTAAGGTTTTATTCAATATAACGTGTCGGGTCGAAGCTCAGGGATGAGCCTCCTTTCTGAGCGGCCAGCGTCGAGGTCACAACACATCGTTTCATACACATTTACTACTTCTTTAATTTAAACGTTTTTAAAACGTTGTCAGGGTATTTGGACTCTTAGCCTGGTGATACTGAAAAGTTTGATACAAATACAATTTAGCTACATAATACTACAACATCTTCCTAGGGACAGTTTAACCCTTTTTATATAAGGTCATCTTGTGGGGTCTAAATCAAATGTAATTAAATGTTATGTTATAATATATTTACATGGTTAGTAGATGTTATTGCGAGGGTGGGGTCTGCCTGGTAACACGTGACGCTGTGTGTCTGCAGCAGATGATTGGCCCATTTCCTGAACAGATAAATCATTTCCTCTGAGCTGCTGCCTTCAGTTCAGTCTCACCCAGCAGAGGAACATGTCGATGTCTGTCTTCTGCGTTTACCTGACCCTGGTTTTGTTCATATTCTCTGGAACAGGTAAGTTGAGAACAAACAAATAGTTTGTTGATCATGTCTGAGTTGTTGTTATTATCTGTATATATTCAACATTACCTGAAGGACTGATATTATGGGTAATTCTGCGATATTAAATAATTTGCTGAATCTCATCTCCCAGAAGTTGTTCTCTCTGACAGGCTGGGTGATGGTGGAAGTGGAAACCAGTTTAGTTGTAATCCTCATATGAAGTTTCTCTTTAACGTAGTTCCACTGAATGAATAATCTGCCAACTAAACTATATTGTCTAACATTGTATAGTAGAATATAACATGGTTGGATTAATTCATCTGTTATATAAATGAGTATAGATTATAACATGATTTCTTTAAAAATATAAAATAAATAAGTTTATAAAATTGTCAGAATACTACATTTAACATCATAGTAATTATAACTATATGGAATATTGATTGTATCTTTTAATCTGACTAAACAATGATCTGTATTATGTTTTCCTTTCAGATGGATATTTTGAACAGAGGGTGGTAGAGTGCCTGTACTCCTCAAAGGACCTGCAGGGTATAGAGTTGATAGACTCGTATGTTTTCAATCAGGCTGAATATATCAGATTCAACAGCACTGTGGGGAAGTATGTTGGATACACTGAGCATGGAGTGTACAATGCAGAAGCCTGGAACAGTGATGCTGGGATCCTGGCTCAAGAGCTTGGGGAGCTGGAGCGTTTCTGTAAGCATAACGCTGATCTCCACTACAGCGCCATACTGGACAAGACAGGTGAGCAGGGCTCCTTACCACCACTGTCCTCTGACTGAGGAAGACATTTACTATTTCATTCAGGATTATGTTATATAGAGATGTGTCTGATGAAGATAATGGTAGAGATTAATTAATATATTTATCTAGACTGAAGGTAAACACTTAAAACAGCATTTCTATCTAAATTGGATGGATGAATAACGTGTTTTTTCTTCAATAGTTTTATAGCTGCAACTATATTTAAACAGGTATACTTCTATTGACCCTGAATTATATCTGAAAACACAATATTAACAGATAACATTACAGTATGACTAGTCAGCTATGTAGTGATATTACAGTATGACTAGTCAGCTATGTAGTGACATTACAGTAGGACTAGTCAGCTATGTAGTGACATTACAGTATGACTAGTCAGCTATGTAGTGATATTACAGTATGACTAGTCAGCTATGTAGTGACATTACAGTAGGACTAGTCAGCTATGTAGTGACATTACAGTAGGACCAGTCAGCTATGTAGTGACATTACAGTAGGACTAGTCAGCTATGTAGTGACATTACAGTTCATCTCTCTAATGAAGTGTAGTTTATAAAGCACAGTGGTGGTTCAATACTATCAGAACTATGGAATATATGATAAACATCCAATAATATATGTGAACTATGGAATATATGTTATACATCCAATAATATATAGTGAACTATGCTGACATGTTTCTGTTTCCTCCGTTAGTTGCGCCCCATGTCAGACTGAGCTCAGTGGCTCCCCCCACTGGCAGACACCCTGCCATGCTGATGTGCAGCGCCTACGACTTCTACCCCAAACCAATCAGAGTGACCTGGCTGAGGGACGGCGGGGAGGTGAAGTCTGATGTGACCTCCACTGAGGAGCTGGCGAACGGGGACTGGTACTACCAGATCCACTCCCACCTGGAGTACACGCCCAGGTCTGGAGAGAAGATCTCCTGCATGGTGGAGCACATCAGCCTCACTGAGCCCATGGTGTATGACTGGGGTAAGGGGGGTAATGGGGGGATACTGGGGTAAGGGGGGTAATGGGGGGATACTGGGGTAAGGGGGGGTAATGGGGGATACTGGGGTAATGGGGGATACTGGGGTAAGGGGGGATACTGGGGTAATGGGGGGCTACTGGGGTAATGGGGCATACTGGGGTAATGGGGGATACTGGGGTAATGGGTGATACTGGGGTAATGGGGGGATACTGGGGTAATGGGGTATACTGGGGTAATGGGGGGATACTGGGGTAATGGGGGGATACTGGGGTAATGGGGGGATACTGGGGTAATGGGTGATACTGGGGTAATGGGGGGATACTGGGGTAATGGGGGGATACTGGGGTAATGGGTGATAATGGGGTGATGGGGGTATACTGGGGTAAGGGGGATACTGGGGTAATGGGGTGATACTGGGGTAAGGGGGGATACTGGGGTAATGGGGGGGATACTGGGATAATGGGGAAATGGGTGATACTGGGATAATGGGGTAATGGGTGATAATGGGGTGATGGGGGTATACTGGGGTAAGGGGGATACTGGGGTAATGGGGTGATACTGGGATAATGGGGGGATACTGGGGTAATGGGGGGGATACTGGGATAATGGGGAAATGGGTGATACTGGGATAATGGGGGGATACTGGGGTAATGGGGTATGACTGGGGTAGTGGGGGGATACTGGGGTAATGGGGGGATACTGGGGTAATGGGTATGACTGGGGTAATGGGGGGATACTGGGGTAAGGGGGGGTACTGGGGTAATGGGGTATGACTGGGGTAAGGGGGGATACTGGGGTAATGGGGGGTACTGGGGTAATGGGGGGATACTGGGGTAATGGGGGGATACTGGGGTAATGGGAGATACTGGGGTAAGGGGGGTAATGGGGGGATACTGGGGTAAGGGGGGTAATGGGGGGATACTGGGGTGATACTGGGGTAATGGGGTATGAGAGTGGGGTAAGGGTGTGAGTATGGGGGAAGGGTGGTATACATGCTGTGTGTGTATTTAACAGAATACTGATATTGAATCCCAGTAATATTGATGAATGATCCTCTCTCTGACAGACCCGTCCCTGCCTGAGGCTGAGAGGAATAAGATAGCCATCGGGGCGTCTGGTCTGGTGCTGGGAGCCATCTTAGCCTTGGCAGGACTCATCTACTACAAGAAGAAGTCTTCTGGTGAGGTCATCACTGTGTAGAAAACATAGATATATACACTCTAGAGAGGACACAGGGCTTTATAACAGGACAGTAGTGTTATACAGCACCTGGAAGGAATGATGACAACTTGATGTAATAGTGAATAGAACAGATTATGGGATGGTGTTCATCAATATGCGGATGTTATAATGATTTATATTCTCTCTCTCTGTCTCTCTCTGTCTCTCTCTGTCTCTCTGTGTCTCTCTCTGTCTCTCTCTGTCTCTCTCTCTCTCTCTGTCTCTCTCTCTCTCTGTCTCTCTCTCTGTCTCTCTCTGTCTCTCTGTCTCTCTGTCTCTCTCTGTCTCTCTCTCTGTCTCTCTGTCTCTCTGTCTCTCTCTGTCTCTCTGTCTCTCTCTGTCTCTCTCTGTCTCTCTCTGTCTCTCTCTGTCTCTCTCTGTCTCTCTCTGTCTCTCTGTCTCTCTCTGTCTCTCTCTCTGTCTCTCTCTGTCTCTCTGTCTCTCTGTCTTTCTGTCTCTCTCCTCTCTCTGTCTCTCTCTGTCTCTCTGTCTCTGTCTCTCTCTGTCTCTCTCTCTCTCTGTCTCTCTCTGTCTCTCTCTCTCTCTGTCTCTCTCTGTCTCTCTGTCTCTCTGTCTCTCTCTGTCTCTCTGTCTCTCTCTGTCTCTCTCTGTCTCTCTCTGTCTCTCTCTGTCTCTCTGTCTCTCTCTGTCTCTCTCTGTCTCTCTCTCTGTCTCTCTGTCTCTCTGTCTCTGTCTCTCTGTCTCTCTCTGTCTCTCTGTCTCTCTCTGTCTCTCTGTCTCTCTCTCTGTCTCTCTCTGTCTCTCTTCTATAACAGGGGTGCTGTAGTATTAAGGTGAGAGTCCTGTTCTGATGAATTCCCAGTTACAGTGTCTCATGTTAAAGATGTCATTATAATCATTTATCTCTCTACCTGTTTACTATATTTCAGGTTTGAAGACACGTTGCTGAATCTGCAGTAGAAATGGATCCTAAATGAGATGTTCTTGCCTGTTATAAATCAGTGTCCTGATTGGACGTTACTGCTGGACTGTTTAACTGGACGTGAATCAATACTTTCTTAATGAAGTATATTGTTGGTAACATATATTATCCTTCCACCTTTCATATTAATCCATTAACAACTATAGGCTTGGTAGTATTTAGACACTTGTTTATTAATAGATGTGGTAGAGATCTGCTTTAACACTGTAAGTTATTCTGGTTTACCTGCTGTCCTGTTGTCTTTTCACTAACAAATAACACACCTGTTCTTAAAGGAACAGAGGAATATGTCCAGTAAATGGTGAAAATACTGAGACGCTGGTTAATGAGAACAGGTTCAGTCTTTGATTTCATTTCTTCATGTTTTAGATTAAAGTCCCCTGTACTGACATCACCTCCTTCATGTCTCGTTCATAATGTTTATATGGTTTCAGCGCCCTTCATTTTCTGCTCTGTCATGGTTGTCTTGTCTTCTATACAACTGGGACATATTTTACACGTTCCTCTGATTTGGAACAAGCTTTTCAATAAACCATTAAACATGTCGTGATGCAGTGTGTTTACTAGGCTGGGTTGATGTTTTCTTGGTGTCTGAGGCCAAATGGCGGTGGCCTTGAACAAGTCGTGTATCGGCCACTTCCCTGTGGTTGGTGTGAAGTCCTGAATCCTACATCGATCTCTTTCTCCTATAAACTCCTGTAGATCTGAAGGATTCAGGTTTAAACGGTGGTCATTACCTCAGCTGCCTTCTGATTGGGTATCACGTACGACCACAGGGACCAGGGGGATGTCATGAACAGTAGAAAGGTTATGTTATAGACATGCTATCAGGCATAATATACTACATTTATCAGCTGCATTTCTCATAAACTTCTGCTCTTCACGACTATAGGCCACATTTACATAATATGCTAATCTAGTTATTGTTGACATCTCAACATCTGACGTGCTTTTGAACATAGTATTGTCATGTACAGTATATTGCATGTCAACAGTACATATAAAGTGCAAGCCTCCTGGTTTTAACCTGCTCTATACAACACGGGCAGGAGCCATCAGTCCTGAGTCTGCAGAGAGACTGACCACCATTTAATATGGTGACCCACCTAAAGGCTCTCAAATGTTCATCTCTAGATAATAAAAACATGTTTCTAGTCTGGTCTGGAGCTACAGCCCAGCGAGAATCACCTGGGAAACCCTGGGTTACAACTCCCCATATCTTTACATATTACACAGAGAGAGAGAGAGAGAGAGAGAGAGAGAGAGAGACAGAGAGAGAGACAGAGCGAGAGAGAGAGAGACAGAGACAGACAGAGAGAGGGAGAGGGAGAGAGTGACCAGTGAGCTGAGATAAGGCGGGGCATTACCTAGCAAAGACTTATAGATGACCTGGAGCCAGTGGGTTTGGCGATGAATATGAAGCGAAGGCCAGACAACGAGAGCGTACAGGTCGCAGTGGTGGGTAGTATATGGGGCTTTGGTGACAAAACGGATGGCACTGTGATAGACTGCATCCAATTTGCTGAGTAGAGTGTTGGAGGCTATTTTGTAAATAACATCACCGAAGTCAAGGATCAGTAGGATGGTCAGTTTTACGAGGGTATGTTTGGCAGCATGAGTGAAGGAGGCTTTGTTGCGAAATAGGAAGCCAATTCTAGATTTAATTTTGAATTGAAGATGCTTACTGTGAGTGTGGAAAGAGAGTTTACAGTCTAACCAGACACCTAGGTATTTGTAGTTGTCCACATATTCTAAGTCAGAACCGTCCAGAGAAGTGATGCTGGACGGGCGGGCAGGTGCGGGCAGCGATCGGTTGAAGAGCATGCATTTAGTTTTACTTGTGTTTAAGAGCAGTTGGAGGCCACGGAAGGAGAGTTGTATGGTATTGAAGCTCGTCTGGAGGGTTGTTAACACAGTGTCCAAAGAAGGGCCAGAAGTATACAGAATGGTGTCGTCTGCGTAGAGGTGGATCAGAGAATCACCAGCAGCAAGAGCGACATCATTGATATATACAGAGAAAAGAGTCGGCCCGAGAATTGAACCCTGTGGCACCCCCATAGAGACTGCCAGAGGTCATGACAACAGACCATCTGATTTGACACACTGAATTCTGTCTGAGAAGTAGTTGGTGAACCAGGCGAGGCAGTCATTTGAGAAACCAAGGCTATTGAGTCTGCCGATAAGGATGTGGTGATTGACAGAGTCAAAAGCTTTGGCCAGGACGATGAATACGGCTGTACAGTATTGTTTCTTATCGATGGCGGTTAAGATATCGTTTAGGACCTTGAGCGTGGCTGCGGTGCACCCATGACCAGCTCGGAAACCAGATTGCATAGCGGAGAAGGTATGGTGGGATTCGAAATGGTCGGTGAACTTGGCTTTCAAAGACCTTAGAAAGGCAGGGCAGGATAGATATAGGTCTGTAACAGTTTGGGTCTAGAGTGTCTCCCCCTTTGAAGAGGGGGATGACCGTGGCAGCTTTCCAATCTTTGGGGATCTCAGACAGTATGAAAGAGAGGTTGAACAGGCTAGTAATACGGGTTGCAACAATTGCGGCGGAGAATTTTAGAAAGAGAGGGTCCAGATTGTCTAGCGCAGCTTATTTGTAGGGATTTGGGTGAAGGAGAAGCGGGGGGGGGGGGGGGGGGGGGGGGGACTTGGGCCAGTTGCTGTGGGGGTGCAGAGCTGTTGACTGGGTAGAGGTGGCCAGGTGGAAAGAATGGCCAGCCGTAGAAAAATGCTTATTAAAATTCTCAATTATAGTGGATTTATCGGTGGTGACAGTGTTTCCTAGCCTCAGTGCAGTGGGCAGCTGGGAGGAGGTGCTCTTATTCTCCATAGACTTTACAGTGTCCCAGAACCTTTGGGTTTTGTGCTACAGGATGAACATTTCTGTTTGAAAAAGCTAGCCTTGGCTTTCCTAACTGCCTTTGTATATTGGTTCCAGACTTCCCTGAACAGTTGCATATCACGGGGGCTATTCGATGCTAATGCAGAACGCCACAGGATGTTTTTGTGTTAGTTAAGGGCAGTCAGGTCTGGAGTGAACCAAGGGCTATATCTGTTCCTGGTTCAACATGCTTTGAATGGGGCTTATTTAAGATGGTGAGGAAAGCACTTTTAAAGAACAACCAGGCATCCTCTACTGACAGGATGAGGTCAATATCCTAAAGAAATCTTCTCCAACTCTAACATGAAAAAATCCTATAAATGTTCTCAGAAGGTAGACTTCCAGAACCTTGTAGAATCTATGCCAAGGTGCATTGAAGATGTTCTGACTCGTGGAGGCCCAACACCCTATTAAAGGACTTAAACATTTTTTTTTTTTTTTAAATGTTATTTGTTAAATGCTTGGTAAACAGTGTAGAGTAACAGTGAAATGTTTACAGGCCCCTCCCAACAACACAGAGAGAGACAAAATATAAATGATAGACAAATAGAAAAACATGAGGAATCAATTCAAAATGTAATCTGTACTGCTGTTTCCTTTATGTGGTAGTAACCTGTACTGCTGTTTCCTTTACATGGTAGTAACCTGTACTGCTGTTTCCTTTACCTGGTAGTAATCTGTACTGCTGTTTCCTTTACATGGTAGTAACCTGTACTGCTGTTTCCTTTACCTGGTAGTAATCTGTACTGCTGTTTCCTTTACCTGGTAGTAATCTGTACTGCTGTTTCCTTTATGTGGTAGTAACCTGTACTGCTGTTTCCTTTACATGGTAGTAATCTGTACTGCTGTTTCCTTTACATGGTAGTAACCTGTACTGCTGTTTCCTTTACCTGGTAGTAATCTGTACTGCTGTTTCCTTTACCTGGTAGTAATCTGTACTGCTGTTTCCTTTACCTGGTAGTAATCTGTACTGCTGTTTCCTTTACCTGGTAGTAATCTGTACTGCTGTTTCCTTTACATGGTAGTAATCTGTACTGCTGTTTCCTTTACATGGTAGTAATATGTATTTTACTACCAGTAATCAGAGAAACCTGCAGTAGTCTGTCTACCAGGACCAGAAGTTCTTCCTCTCCTTCACTTGTGAAACAAATCATTCAAGTTAAAGCTTTCCCTAGTAACTAGTGATAAATCACTAACAGCAAGCCTATTGGTTAAACTGAGAGCGTTGTCAGAGCAGTGGGGACTTTCCAGACTGGTTTGTCTCAGCAGCTTGTTTCCCTCTCTGTGGTCTGAGCCGTTCAGCAGTCACAGGAAGTCCCTGTGAAGATGGTCCTAAAGTCTGCTCTTTGGGGCCTTTAACAGTTTGGGAGTGTTTTATTTTCTGTATCATACTGTCATATACCCAGCCTGCACCTGTTAAATCTGATTGATGAACATTCACTACATGAATGTACAACTTAGTGTGTCAGTACCTGTCATGTTATCTGCTCACCTTAATACCATGTTAACCCACTGAGCTAAAGCCTGTGTATTACCTCTGGAAGTTAACACCACAACCAGGGTTTGATACCAGGTCACATTGATGCTTTGACCTGGTTGATGAACAGCTGCAGGGGTTGTTATGGGAGATGAGGAGGTCAAGGTTCATTCAGTAAATCACTGTATTAATCTTTAGTAAACAGTAAACGGTACTGAATCTGGGATGAGTACAGGATGTAGTAGGATTTGAAAATATCCCCTTATAGATTCCCAATATAAACCCAGAATTTTTACCCAAGTTTAATATAGTTAAATCCTGTGGATTTAATATGAAGGAAATGGACCCTTGTTTCCATCGTGGAGAGACTGGTCCTCAGCCTGTTCGCTGTAGTCTGCAGTGTTTCAGCCACTCACAGTAGGATTACACATCTCCCTGGCAACAGCTGATACATTGAGAAAAACAATAAATGTTGTTTTCCTATTGGCTAATATGTAACAACTGAACTGAAACAGAGAGTGATGGGACTTTCCAGACCACGGCCTTTAAACAGGGGAAGTATAAACAACCAGGTCTCTGGTCTGAACCCAGGATGAGGAAGAAGCTGAGCAGAGAAACCAGATGAAACTGTATCCCAGGGTTTTCAGAGGACAGGCAGGTTTTCCTCTAACTGTTTACCTGGGCTTTGCTCCTTTCATATTTATTTTGATCCTGACAAACTCCTCAGGCATTGTCGGTGACAAGCATACCCATAACACAATGCGGCTCTGTAGCTCAGCTGGGAGTGCATGACATTTAGAGTACCATGGTAGTGGGTTCTGTTCCTGGTACCACCCGTATGACTGTAGGTTGTTCTGTCTGTGAAATGGCATATTTTACAATACTTGAAAATGCAGAGGGTTTCACGTTGTGTTGGATTTGACCCAAACCTGTAGTTTTTAATTTAGGCCAAAAAGTTAAAGGGATATTTTGGTATTTCGGCTCTGAGGCCCTTTATTTACTTCCCAGAGTCAGATGAACTCCTGGATACCAGTTTTATGTCTCTGTGTCCAGTGTGAAGAAAGTTAGAGGTAGTTTTGAGACCCAATGCTAATTAGTGTTTGCGCAATGACTGGAAGTCTATGGGTATCTGCTAGCATGCTAGCATGTACCCATAGTCTCAGTCCTAACTTAAATCTGATTGAAAATCAGAGACTCGGTTTGAATATTGCTGTCCATCAACGATACCCAAACCACATTTACTGAGGTAAGTTTACTGATTTACTTGAGGAAATCTGACAAAACAATGGATGTATGTTGCCCTCATTTTTTAAATGAATTGATTTGACTTATATCTATTCTCTAGACACCCAAAGCATATTACATGGTAGGGCCAGAAAAAGGTCCTTCTCCCCCGATTTCTCAGTTTGCCCGGTTGACCAGCTCTAGGAAGAGTCTTGGTGGATCCAAACTTCTTCCATTTAAGAATGATGGAGGCCACTTTGTTCCTGGGGACCTTCAATGTTGCAGACATTTTTTGTAACCTTCCCCAGATCTGTGCCTTGACACAATCTTGTCTCGGAGCCCTATGGACAATTCCTTTGACCTCATGGCTTGGTTTTTTCTCTGACGTGCACTGTTAACTGTGGGACCTTTTGGGCTCCTGAGTGGCACAGTGGTCTAAGGCACTGCATCTCAGTGTTAGAGGTGTCACTACAAACCCTGGTTCGATTCCAGGCTATATCACAACTGGCCGTGATTGGGAGTCCCATAGGTCGGCGCACAATTGGCCCAGCGTCGTCTGGGTTTGGCCGGGGTAGGCTGTCATTGTAAATAAGAATTTTCTTAACTGACTTAAATAAAGGTTAAATAAAATATATATATATATAGACAGGTGTGTGCCTTTCCAAATCATGTCCAATCAATTTAATTTACTACAGGTGGACTCCAAGTTGTAGAAACATCTCAAGGATGATCAATGGAAACAGGAAGCACCTGAGCTCAATTTCAAGTCTCATAGCAACGGGTCTGAATACTTATATAAATAAGTTATGGATAAAATCAAGGTGCATGAATACCTTCCGAATGAACTGTATGTACAGTATTCAGGGTAGGCCGACCCTGAGTAGTGGGATGTAGATATTCTTATTATGTTTGACACTGGTTTCATTATCAACATAAAGTGATTTGAAATGCTCTCTTCACACACACTTACAATACTTTATTTGATTCCACCAATCAAATGTACTAAAAAAGGATCCAAACATATCTAAGGTCCCTGTAATCATGGCAACAGTACAGGAAGCACCTTCTCCAAACTGCCAGGCTGCCCAGGAAACACACACGGTCTCATCATTTAGATATTTATTATATCATGTGAAATTTGAGGTGAAATTGTACTTAAAATGTATGTTGTTATGAATGTTACAAAGGAACAAAAGGTCAGTGTTTATTAGCCTCATGCCTCTCTCTCTGATGTGACAGTTCAGTTGGGACACCGATGGGACACCACACATCTCTCCCTAGCAACTGGTGAGAACACTACCTTCCATTTTTCTATTGGTTCAGATTTATAAAATGGAACTTCAGATGGTCCAGACTGGTTAGTCTGGACAAACTGGCTTTATCTCTATGGTTGAACGGTTAACACTTGTACATGACCCCTGCTGATATCAACTTTGAGGGAAAATGTACTTACTATGCCCGATACGTGGTTGTCCCACCTAGCTACTGTAAGTCGTTCTGATAGGAGCGTCTGCTACATGACTCCATTGTAAATGTTGATGCCTCACTATCCACTCAGTAGATCATGATGTCCTATATCACCATGTCCTATATCACCATGTCCTATATCACCATGTCCTATATCACCATGTCCTTTATCACCATGTCCTTAATCACCATGTCCTATATCACCATGTCCTATATCACCATGTCCTATATCACCATGTCCTATATCACCATGTCCTATATCACCATGTCCTTTATCACCATGTCCTTAATCACCATGTCCTATATCACCATGTCCTATATCACCATGTCCTATATCACCATGTCCTTTATCACCATGTCCTATATCACCATGTCCTATATCACCATGTCCTATATCACCATGTCCTTTATCACCATGTCCTTAATCACCATGTCCTATATCACCATGTCCTATATCACCATGTCCTATATCACCATGTCCTTTATCACCATGTCCTTAATCACCATGTCCTATATCACCATGTCCTTTATCACCATGTCCTATATCACCATGTCCTATATCACCATGTCCTTTATCACCATGTCCTATATCACCATGTCCTATATCACCATGTCCTTTATCACCATGTCCTATATCACCATATCCTATATCACCATGTCCTATACCACCATATCCTATATCACCATGTCCTTTATCACCATGTCCTTAATCACCATGTCCTATATCACCATGTCCTATATCACCATGTCCTATATCACCATGTCCTATATCACCATGTCCTTTATCACCATGTCCTATATCACCATATCCTATATCACCATGTCCTATATCACCATGTCCTATATCACCATATCCTATATCACCATGTCCTATATCACCATGTCCTTTATCACCATGTCCTATATCACCATGTCCTATATCACCATGTCCTTTATCACCATGTCCTATATCACCATGTCCTATACCACCATATCCTATATCACCATGTCCTTTATCATGGTGTCCTTGTGTAAAGATCTTTATGCAGCTGCAGATAACTGACTAAATAATAGAGACGCTGGAGTAAATGAGGGATACAAAGTATATTGAAAACAGGAGTAAATAACGTCATCTTTGGGTCATGTATAAATGCTGGGCAGGCCATTATTTGGCCAATTCTGGGACCAAAAGTCTACTGAACAGCTGAAGAATCCTGAACGTTCTGAAGTTCCATTTTCTGAATCAGAACCAATAGAAAAATCGAAGGTAGCGTTCTCACCAGTTACTAGGGAGAGATGTATATATATGATATATATGTATATATAGAGATTCCATGCTCTACCAACTGAGCTACTGAGCCACATCGTGTTATGGGTATGCTTGTCACAGGCAAGAGGAGTTTGTCAGGATCAAAATAATTATGAAAGGAGCAAAGCCCAGGTAAACAGTTAGAGGAAAACCTGCCTGTCCTCTGAAAACCCTGGGATACAGTTTCATCTGGTTTCTCTGCTCAGCTTCTTCCTCATCCTGGGTTCAGACCAGAGACCTGGTTGTTTATACTTCCCCTGTTTAAAGGCCGTGGTCTGGAAAGTCCCATCACTCTCTGTTTCAGTTCAGCTGTTACATATTAGCCAATAGGAAAATCTAATTGGCAGTTTCTCAGCTGTTGCTAGGGAGATGTGTGACCCTATTGAAAAGGGTAAATGGAGGAAACAGCAGACGACAGTGAAAACTGAGGAAGGAGGACCACAGTCTCCCTCTGATGGACACAAGGGTTCATTACATGTTGGTCCATTTCCTGCATATTAAATCCACAGGTTTTCACTACAGGGTTGAAATCTGGGGTTACGTTGGGACCACTTTCTGTTCTTAAACGTTAATAAACTGATTTACTTCATGAACCTGCAAATAAAGTGATGTTTAAAATGCTAAAACATGTAGAACCAAAGCTCTGATACAGAGAAATCATTTCAGTTTAAATGATCCACTGTTCAGCCAATGGCAGAAGCAGATCCTGGATGAACGCATCACTTGTTGTCAAGGAAAGTTTATTTTTCAGGTTCAAGTAGACATTTGTTCTTCATAAAAACATTGTGAAGCAAAAATAAAAACGTAACATGAAACAATTTCAAATATTTTACTGAGTTACAGTTCAAATAAGGAAATCAGTCGTTTGAAATACATTCATTAGGTCCTAATCTATGGATTTAACCTGACAGGGCAGGGTGCTGGGGAGCCAGGCCCAGCCAATCAGAAGTTGTCCCCCCCCCAGGTGAAGAAGCTGGATGTGGAGGTCCTGGTTTGGCATGGTTACAGGTGGTCTGTGGTTGTGAGGCCTGTTGGACCTACTGACAAATTCTCTGAAACATTGTTGGAGGCACATGGACATCATCTTTCTCTCTGTCTCTCTGTCTCTCTGTCTCTCTGTCTCTCTGTCTCTCTCTGTCTCTCTGTCTCTCTCTGTCTCTCTGTCTCTCTGTGTCTCTGTCTCTTTGTCTCTCTCTGTCTCTCTGTCTCTCTGTGTCTATGTTTCTCTGTCTTCTCTGTCTCTCTGTCTCTCTGTCTCTCTCTGTGTCTCT
>NW_021822589.1:0-2500 GCF_901001165.1 Salmo trutta
CTCTCACCTCCATATCCTCCCCCTCCTCACCCACTAACCTCTCATCTCCATAACCTCCTCCCCCCTCACCTACTAACCTCTCACCTCCATATCCTCCCCCTCCTCACCCACTAACCACTCACCTCCATAACCTCCCCCTCCTCACCCACTAACCTCTCATCTCCAAAACCTCCCCTCCTCACCCACTAACCTCTCACCTCCATATCCTCCCCCTCCTCACCCACTAACCTCTCACCTCCATAACCTCCCCTACTCACCCACTAACCTCTCACCTCCATATCCTCCCCCTCCTCACCCACTAACCTCTCACCTCCATAACCTCCCCCCTCACCTACTAACCTCTCATCTCCATAACCTCCCCTCCTCACCCACTAACCTCTCATCTCCATAACCTCCCCCTCCTCACCCACTAACCTCTCACCTCCATAACCTCCCCTCCTCACCCCCTAACCTCTCACCTCCATAACCTCCCCCTCCTCACCCTCTCACCTCCATAACCTCCACCTCCTCACCCTCACATCTCCATAACCCCCCCCCCCTCACCCACTAACCTCTCACCTCCATAACCCCCCCACCTCACCTACTAACCTCTCACCTCCATAACCTCCCCCCCTCACCTACTAACCTCTCACCTCCATAACCTCCCCCTCCTCACCCACTAACCTCTCACCTTCATAACCTCCCCCTCCTCACCCACTAACCTCTCACCTCCATAACCTCCCCTCCTCACCCACTAACCTCTCACCCCTCCTCACCCACTCTCCTCCTTTCCTAGTTAACACAATGTAACAGCTGGTGTCTACCACCACTATTAAGGTAGCACCATATGGCAAGGATCAGGGCTGGGTTACCGGTGTGTGTGTGTGTGTGTGTGTGTGTGTGTGTGTGTTTCTAAAGATCGGTTTGTGTTTTAGAGAGTAAATGTGTATCTGTCTTTATCTGTTCATGTGTGTGTGTGTGTGTGTGTGTGTGTGTGTGTGTGTGTGTGTGTGTGTGTGTGTGTGTGTGTGTCTGATGTGCGAGTGTGTGTGTGTCCGATGTGCTAGTGTGTGTGTGTGTGTGTGTCCGATGTGTAAGTGTGTGTGTCCCCGATGGGCGAGTGTGTGTGTGTGTCCGATGGGCGAGTGTGTGTGTATCCAATGTGTAAGTGTGTGTGTGTCCCCGATGTGTAAGTGTGTGTGTGTGTGTCCGATGGGCGAGTGTGTGTGTGTGTGTCCGATGTGTAAGTGTGTGTGTGTGTCCGATGGGCGAGTGTGTGTGTGTGTGTCCGATGGGCGAGTGTGTGTGTGTGTGTGTGTGTGTGTCCGATGGGCGAGTGTGTGTGTCTGTGTGTATCCGATGGGTAAGTGTGTGTGTGTCCCCGATGGGTGAGTGTGTGTGTGTGTGTGTGAGACAGATGTTGATCATAATTTAATCCGCTGGGGAGATTTTCCTCCCTCTATACACTGCCTCCATCCCAAATGGCACTGCTATTCCCTACGTAGTGCACTACTTTTGACCACAGCCCTACGGACCATAGTGTACTACATAGGGAATAGGGTGCTATTTGGGATACATGGTAAAGCTGCTTTTCCAATCAGTCTCTCTAGCAGCATCAGTAAATCCTAGCTCCTCCTCATCCTCAATGAAACAAACCAATTGTGGGAACAACACAGCATAGATAGATCCTATTGGACACTATTAGGCTTATACCGTGTATAACATGTACCGTGTATAACATAACATATACCGTCTATAACATAACATATACCGTGTATAACATATACCGTGTATAACATGTACCGTGTATAACATGTACCGTGTATAACATGTACCGTGTATAACATGTACCGTGTATAACATGTACCGTGTATAACATATACCGTGTATAACATGTACCGTGTATAACATGTACCGTGTATAACATATACCGTGTATAACATATACCGTGTATAACATATACCGTGTATAACATATACCTACCGTGTATAACATATACCTACCGTGTATAACATATACCGTGTATAACATGTACCGTGTATAACATGTACCGTGTATAACATATACCGTGTATAACATATACCGTGTATAACATATACCGTGTATAACATATACCGTGTATAACATGTACCGTGTATAACATATACCTACCGTGTATAACATATACCTACCGTGTATAACATATACCGCGTCTAACATATACCGTGTATAACATATACCGGGGTATTTGGAAATAGCCCGGGGAGGGTTTTTCAATCCAGTCAATACCGTTGAAACTATTCCATTGAAGTTGTTTAATACATGTATATATTTGTAGCTTCGTTCTAAGTTAATACCTGCAGTCAACTTGTGTAATACGTTAGGAGATAAAGCAGATTGCGTTCTTCATTTCACCCGTCACATTATTTTACATTGTGAAGCTTCCCGTCCTTCCCCAGAACAGTTGAGCCAATCACGTGTGTGTTTGTAAATAGCACAACAGGAGGAAGTGGGAGCCGGTTAGTCCAGCTGTGTGTTGACA
>NW_021822589.1:7500-22084 GCF_901001165.1 Salmo trutta
GTTGTTCTTAGTAGCCTATACACGTTTCAGACACGTAGCTTGTTGTTCTTGGTAGCCTACACACGTTTCAGACACGTAGCTTGTTGTTCTTGGTAGCCTACACACGTTTCAGACACGTAGCTTGTTGTTCTTGGTAGCCTACACACGTTTCAGACACGTAGCTTGTTGTTCTTGGTAGCCTACACACATTTCAGACACGTAGCTTGTTGTTGTTGTCGGTCAATTATAGTCAGAGGCTCCATGTGCAGCAAGTGAAGTGGAAGATTTCTAATCAATGCAAAAATGAAATGAAAATTAGGGATTTAAGTTGGCTAAATGACAAGGAGTAGGCTACAATGATCAACCAATAGGTAGGCTGTTGTTTCATATGAATGGAGTTGTTGTACACATTGGACGGGGAGAAAAATAGCCTCAATTACCCTTGCTACTTTAGTTAGCTCGCTGGCTAACTCAGATGGCTACTTTAGTTAGCTCGCTGGCTAACTCAGATGGCTACTTTAGTTAGCTAGCTGGCTAACTCAGATGGCCACTTCAGATAGCTCGCTGGCTAACTCAGATGGCTACTTTAGTTAGCTCGCTGGCTAACTCAGATGGCGACTTTAGTTAGCTAGCTGGCTAACTCAGATGGCCACTTCAGATAGCTCACTGGCTAACTCAGATGGCTACTTTAGTTAGCTCGCTGGCTAACTCAGATGGCTACTTTAGTTAGCTCGCTGGCTAACTCAGATGGCTACTTTAGATAGCTAGCTGGCTAACAAAGATGGCTACTTTAGTTAGACTGTAGCTAGCTAGCTTCTTTACAACTTTCTATCTCTCTCTTCGTGTCACACACACCGGTCTCCATTGAAGTAAAAAATAAAAATAAAATGTTCTCTTTAAAACACTTGTATTTCGACTATCCGGATTTCCCCAATGATTTCAAATTCCCAACCCTTATAACACACACACACACACACACACACACACACACACACACACACACACACACACACACACACACACACACACACACACACACACACACACACACACACACTCAGTCTAAGCGTACACACACAAAGACACATATCAAGTTGAAGAGACAGACACACCCCCTTCTCACCCAGCAATAAGCCTGGCTAAATGGAGTCTGCTGTTTGACACGAAACACACACACACACAGACAGCAGGACACAGTCACACTGCTTACAGGCTTACCATGCTGACACACACACTGGGTGTACTACTTTAAGTCTGAAAACATCAGCAAAAGTCAGCTTACGATGCAACAAGGAGAGGACTGTAAAAAGACAGAGCGAGAGAGAGAGACAGAGAGACAGAGACAGAGAGACAGAGAGAGACAGAGAGAGACGGAGAGAGAGAGACAGAGAGACAGAGAGAGAGACAGAGAGAGACAGAGAGAGACAGAGTGAGGAATATGGAAAGAAACAAATTTTAAAAATTCAAAAGAGAACCTCAAAGAGCAATTAAGCGAGTGGGCTACAATCAACAATGACAAAACAACAACAAACCAACAACAAAACAGCCAAACAACACAGCAAACACAATCACCACTAGTCAGTCCTATTATCGCCAGTTAGTCCTATTATCACCACCACCGTCAGTCCTATTATCACCACCACTAGTCAGTCCTATTATCACCACCACTAGTCAGTCATATTATCGCCAGTCAGTCCTATTATCACCACCACCGTCAGTCCTATTATCACCACCACTAGTCAGTCCTATTATCACCAGTCAGTCCTATTATCACCAGTCAGTCCTATTATCACCACTACCAGTCAGTCCTATTAAACCCACCACTAGTCAGTCCTATTATCACCACCACTAGTCAGTCCTATTATCGCCAGTCAGTCCTATTATCACCACCAGTCAGTCCTATTATCACCAGTCAGTCCTATTATCACCACCACCAGTCAGTCCTATTATCACCACCACTAGTCAGTCCTATTATCGCCAGTCAGTCCTATTATCACCACCAGTCAGTCCTATTATCACCAGTCAGTCTTATTATCACCACCACTAGTCAGTCCTATTATCACCACCACTAGTCAGTCCTATTATCACCACCAGTCAGTCCTATTATCACCACCACTAGTCAGTCCTATTATCGCCAGTCAGTCCTATTATCACCAGTCAGTCCTATTATCACCACCAGTCAGTCATATTATCACCAGTCAGTCCTATTATCACCACCACCAGTCAGTCCTATTATCACCACCACCAGTCAGTCCTATTATCACCAGTCAGTCCTATTATCACCACCACCAGTCAGTCCTATTATCACCAGTCAGTCCTATTATCACCACCACCAGTCAGTCCTATTATCACCACCACTAGTCAGTCCTATTATCACCGCCACTAGTCAGTCAACTGTGGTGGATGAGTAACCAGGCCAGCCCAGTTCAGCTCGGTTCAGTTTGTGTCAGTAGAATAACTGAATCAGTCCTACCTGTTTGCTGTACTTATTCCCCGTTTGGGATCCATACTCAGAACACTGGTCTGACCCCAGAGACATGGCATCAGCGTTCCCACTTCCACCACTACCACTGGACCCTCCAGACCCCACGAAGGTGTTAGAGGGGGGCAGCTCCTGTACGGCCTGGTGCTTTTTCCCCTCGGCTGGGGGGCTGTAGGGCTGGAGGTGTACCGCGGGGAGCGGCGAGCTTGACTTATAATGCCTGGCCAGATCTGGGCTCGACTGGTGATGCCTGGCGCCCATGCGTGGGCTCCCGGGGTCTCCGTCCACCGCGCAGTACCTCGCCGCCAACCTCTCGCTGGCGCTGCTCACGTCCTCGTCGTCATCGTCGATGTTGGCGATGTGGTGGTCGTTGCCGTGGCGACGGAGCCCGTTGACCGTGACGATGCCGCTGTAGAGTGGCCGTTCAGTTTTATTACCGGCTCCGGCTCCTCCGGCGCCTCCGTTCCGTTTGTCCCTGCGGGGCTTCCGTCCGCGGTCCAACGTCCCTCCCCTGGTTTGTGGCACGGCCGGTTGAGGGCTAAAGAAATCCTCCTCTGGTTCCTTCTTCCCGGCCTCATATCCGTTCTTGCCCTGGGCGCCGCACTGGCGGGCCATCACCACTAGGAGGATGACCAGGATGACTGCGGCGGCGCCCGCCAGGACACCGATGGCTACCGAGAGGCGCTGTTTCCCCAATGCTCGCTCGCTGTCGGGGTCGCCCGCGATGTCCAGGTAGAGAGGGGCGGCCAGACTGCGAGCCACCTAGAGAGAGGGGTGGTGGGTGGGAGGGGATATAAAATAATTCCAGGGTTTATGTAGAGAAAAGCAGACACTGTAAATCACTACTCTGCCCTACAAAGGCAAAACGCAGTAACTACCAATTTGATCAAAGATCTTTGATCTGCTGTGATGGGCAGGTATATTATCTGATGAATGTGCTATTTAGTTTCCTGACACAAGAACAAGGCAGTTGATCAGAACATATCATGGAGTCTGTCTAGACAGAAAAATACTTTGAAGTCAGATTTTGCAGTAAAAACAATTACGTAGTTACTGCGTTTTGCATTATAAGAGTGAGTAGACTACAAGACACCCAGAGATAGAGGGGGAGAAAATCATACATTTACATATCAAGATATAATTTCGGACTATATTATATCAATATCTGACTTCAAGTATCGATTTGTAAAAATAATATATAGAAAATTAAATAAAATGCTAGGTAGCATTAGTCGGCGGCTGTAGCTAGTCCGGCTGTAGCTAGTCGGTTGTAGCTAGTCAGCTGTAGCTAGTCGGCTGTAGCTAGTTGGCTGTACCTAGTTGGCTGTACCTAGTCGGCTGTAGCTAGTCGGCTGTAGCTAGTCGGCTGTAGCAAGTTGGCTGTACCTAGTTGGCTGTAACTAGTCTGCTGTAGCTAGTCCGGCTGTAGCTAGTCCGGCTGTAGCTAGTCCGGCTGCACCTAGTCGGCTGTACCTAGTCCGGCTGTAGCTAGTCCGGCTGTAGCTAGTCGGCTGTAGCTAGTCGGCTGTAGCTAGTCGGCTGTACCTAGTCCGGCTGTAGCTAGTCGGCTGTAGCTAGTCTGCTGTAGCTAGTCTGCTGTAGCTAGTCGGCTGTAGCTAGTCCGGCTGTACCTAGTCCGGCTGTAGCTAGTCGGCTGTAGCTAGTCTGCTGTAGCTAGTCGGCTGTAGCTAGTCGGCTGTAGCTAGTCTGCTGTAGCTAGTCGGCTGTAGCTAGTTGGCTGTAGCTAGTTGGCTGTACCTAGTCCGGCTGTAGCTAGTCGGCTGTAGCTAGTCCGACTGTACCTAGTCCGGCTGTACCTAGTCCGGCTGTACCTAGTCCGGCTGTACCTAGTCGGCTGTAGCTAGTCCGACTGTACCTAGTCCGGCTGTACCTAGTCGGCTGTACCTAGTCGGCTGTAGCTAGTCCGGCTGTAGCTAGTTGGCTGTAAATGTGCCAAAATTACAGTATTGTTCATCCTATAGCTTGTTCTCCATCTTCTTTTTACAGAGTGAGACATATTTTCAGCACTTTTATTTCCATGAAAACGTATCATGAGAATCGCAATACATATAGAATTGGTACCTCAGTAGGGTGGTAATATGGTATGGTGGTAATATGGTATGGTGGTAATATGGTATGGTGAGGTCCCTCAGTATGGTTATAATATGGTATGGTGGTAATATGGTATGGTGGTAATATGGTATGGTGATAATATGGTATGGTGGTAATACGGTATGGTGGTAATATGGTATGGTGGTAATATGGTATGGTGAGGTCCCTCAGTATGGTTATAATATGGTATGGTGGTAATATGGTATGGTGGTAATATGGTATGGTGATAATATGGTATGGTGGTAATATGGTATGGTGGTAATATGGTATGGTGAAGTCATTACTGGTCAGAGACATGGTAAGGTCAGTACTGGTTAGGGACATGGTAAGGTCAGTACTGGTTAGAGACATGGTAAGGTCAGTACTGGTTAGAGACATGGTAAGGTCAGTACTGGTTAGAGACATGGTAAGGTCAGTACTGGTTAGAGACATGGTAAGGTCAGTACTGGTTAGAGACATGGTAAGGTCAGTACTGGTTAGAGACATGGTAAGGTCAGTACTGGTTAGGGACATGGTAAGGTCAGTACTGGTTAGAGACATGGTAAGGTCAGTACTGGTTAGAGACATGGTAAGGTCAGTACTGGTTAGAGACATGGTAAGGTCAGTACTGGTTAGAGACATGGTAAGGTCAGTACTGGTTAGAGACATGGTGATGGTACACTGTGAGTACTGGTTAGAGACCCAACAGATGGAAATGGGGTCAATCAGAGCAGTGAGTTAGGATAGGCGTGTGTGTGTGTGTGTGTGTGTGTGTGTGTGTGTGTGTGTGTGTGTGTGTGTGTGTGTGTGTGTGTGTGTGTGTGTGTGTGTGTGTGTGTGTGTAACAGGGTCAATCAGGGTAGTTAGGATACAGGATGGTCGTAGTGCAGCATAGATTCTGTCATCACAATATAGACAATCAATACACAGTAGCTACATACGGAGAGGCCCATTAGACACACACACACACACACACACACACACACACACGCACACATACACACACACACTAGATACACATTTTAAGGTCTAAATCAATGGTCTATTTTGTGCTGTTAAGGCTGGGAATTACAATCATAAAATATCCTCTTCCCATTGAGTGGTGTGTGTGTGTGTGTGTGTGTGTGTGTGTGTGTGTGTGTGTGTGTGTGTGTGTGTGTGTGTGTGTGTGTGTGTGTGGTGTGTGGTGTGTGGTGTGTGGTGTCTGTGTGTGTGGTGTGTGTCTGTGCGTCTGTGTGTAAATGATAAGTAGGACATTTGAATCCTATTTTATGTTCCATTAAATAGAAAACTTGAATCACATGTTAATAATGTATATAATATAGTATTACATTATTATCTGCATCGCTGACGCTGCTTTTCACTACTATCTGCACAATCAGTCTGACAAAGTAGCACTCCAGATCTACAGCATTCACACATTATCCCTACAACACTCAATATAACATTCACACATTATCCCTACAACACTCAATATAACATTCACACATTATCCCTACAACACTCAATATGACATTCACACATTATCCCTACAACACTCAATATGACATTCACACATTATCCCTACAACACTCAATATAAGATTCACACATTATCCCTACAACACTCAAAATTACAATCACACATTATCCCTAAAACACTCAATATAAGATTAAAATATTATCCCTACAACACTCAATATAACATTCACACATTATCCCTACAACACTCAATATAAGATTCACACATTATCCCTACATCACTCAATATAAGATTCACACATTATCCCTACAACACTCAATATAAGATTCACACATTATCCCATCTCTCTTTTGTTCAAGAGGTTTAATTTGGAAGTTAACGTAACACAGTTAAAAAAGCTATTTGCCCAAGTCACACTGAGGTCCTGCTCTATTGTTTTACAATACAATACATCACATTGTCTTAGTAGATTCTATTGTATTGGTTCATGAGTTTATAACAGTGGTTGGTTTGACTGTTCAGTTGTTTCACTGTATTACATTCAGTAAATAACGTTTAAAAAAAGAATCCCTGGAAAACAGTGGCGTCTGTTATGGAGTGGACTATCCTGGCTAAATAAATGTAATACATTGATATCGTTGAATGGACTTGGTTAGGCTAACTTTCTATTGTCTTAGTAGATTCTATTGCATTGGTTCCATTCATTGGTTCCACTAACCCTAACCCTCTTCTCTGTTCCATTATATTGTTATTCTGTTGCCTGGTTCTGTTCTCCTCTTTTCACTGTTCTCCTTTGTTCTGTTCTACTTTCTCCTCTGTTCTCCTCTGTTCTCCTTTGTTCTGTTCTACTTTCTCCTCTGTTCTCCTCTGTTCTCCTCTGTTCTCCTCTGTTCTCCTCTGTTCTCCTTTGTTCTGTTCTACTTTCTCCTCTGTTCTCTTCTGTTCTCTTCTGTTCTCCTTTGTTTTGTTCTCCTTTCTCCTCTGTTCTCCTCTGTTCTCCTCTGTTCTCCTCTGTTCTCCTCTGTTCTCCTCTTTTCACTGTTCTCCTCTGTTCTCCTTTGTTCTGTTCTACTTTCTCCTCTGTTCTCCTCTGTTCTCTTCTGTTCTCCTCTGTTTTGTTCTCCTTTCTCCTTTGTTCTCCTCTGTTCTCTTCTCCTTTGTTTTGTTCTCCTTTCTCCTCTGTTCTCTGTTCTCCTCTGTTCTCCTTTGTTCTCCTTTCTCCTCTGTTCTCCTCTGATTTGTTCTCCCCTGTTCTCAGTCCTCCTCTTTTCTGTTCTCCTCTGTTCTGTGCTCCTCTGTTCTCCGTTCTCCTCTGCTCTCCCCTGTTCTCAGTTCTGTTCTCATCTGTTCTCTGCTCTGTTCTCCATTCTGTTCTCCTCTGTTCTGTTCTGTTCTCCTCTGTTCTGTTCTCCTATGTTCTCATATGTTATCCTGTGTTCAATGTTCTTCTCTGTTCTCTTCTGATGTCCTCTGTTCTGTTCCCCTCTGTTTTCCTCTGTTCTCTGTTCTCCTCTGTTCTCATCCATTCTCCTCTTCTGTTCCCCACTGTTCCCCTCTGTTCTTCTCTGTTCTTTCTCCTTTGTTCTGTTCTCATCTGTTCTGTTATTCTCTGTTCTCTGTTCCCCTCTATTCTTCTCTGTTCTGTTCTCCTCTGTTCTCTGTTCCCCTCTGTTCTCTGTTCCCCTCTGTTCTCTGTTCCCCTCTGTTCTCTGTTCCCCTCTGTTCTGTTCCCCTCTGTTCTGTTCCCCTCTGTTCTCATCTGTTCTCTGATGTCCACTGTTCTGCTCTGTTCTGTTCCCCTCTGTTTTCCTCTGTTCTCCTTTCTCCTCTGTTCTCCTTTCTCCTCTGTTCTCCTCTGATTTGTTCTCCTCTGATTTCTGTTCTCAGTCCTCCTCTTTTCTGTTCTCCTCTGTTCTCTGTTCTCCTCCGTTCTCTGTTCTCCTCCGTTCTCTGTTCTGTTCCCCTCTGTTCTGTTTTCCTTCGTTCTTCTCTGCTCTGTTCTGTTCTCCGCTGTTCTGCAGTCTTCTTCTGTCCCATTCACATTCTGCTGAGCATGCCTCTAGCACACAGTGTGTGGGTGTGTGTGTGTGTCTCTGCTATGTGTGTGTATGTGTGCATGCTAGGTGTATGTATATGCGGCATGTGTGTGTGTGTGTCTCCTTGTAAGTGTTCAACAGGAGAATGCAGCACTACCACTTTAGGTCTAGCAGTGCCTCATCATCCATCCTGACACATCTCTCTCTCACTCCCTCCCTCCCTCCCTCCCCAGCTCCCCCAGGAGTTTTCCACTCTGCTGCACCAAGGTTTGTACTGCTTAGCTTTAAACACCAGAACCGTTACACTCTGCAGGTAGTGCTGTGCCTCTCTTGATATCGATGCAATGGATAGCTAGCGGTGCAGCTTTAGTTAGCGGTGTAGCTTTAGTTAGCGGTGTAGCTTTAGTTAGCAGTGTAGCTTTAGTTAGCGGTGCTGATTTAGTTAGCGGTGCAGCTTTAGTTAGCCGTGCTGATTTAGTTAGCGGTGCAGCTTTAGTTAGCGGTGCAGCTTTAGTTAGCGGTGTAGCTTTAGTTAGCGGTGCTGCTTTAGTTAGCGGTGCAGCTTTAGTTAGCGGTGCAGCTTTAGTTAGCGGTGTAGCTTTAGTTAGCGGTGTAGCTTTAGTTAGCGGTGCAGCTTTAGTTAGCGGTGCTGCTTTAGTTAGCGGTGCTGCTTTAGCTAGCGGTGTAGCTTTAGCTAGCGGTGTAGCTTTAGCTAGCGGTGTAGCTTTAGTTAGCGGTGTAGCTTTAGCTAGCGGTGTATCTTTAGGGCCAGGAGTTATTCATTACCTTGTGACCTAAATATGAAACACCCTGGGCCCTTGTTATGGCTGAAAACTAAGGAGAACTCCAGGTCCAAGTTGAAGCCTATAACAAGGGCACAGAGTTATGCCTGGGACAGGTTCAGTTGCAACGAAAAGAACTGGACATGAAAAGCCCCGGCTTAGAACCAGACATTTGATTGCAATAGAATGGTAGAGTGGACCAGAACACAATGGAATGACAGAATGATTCTATGGAACAATGGATTGCAATGTGTGGAAGCATGTTGTAATCTAGAACTCCTCGACATTACACCATAGACAGTTTAGTTTGACTGGAACAGCCCAGCAGAGCACAGCTCTCAATATACAATAATGGACTAGGAGGATATCCAATCAGAGGTTATTGGTCACGGACACAGATATGCAGACGTTATCTCACAAGCAGTGAAATGCTTGTGTTACTGCCTCCATCGCATAAGGAATTCTCTCTGACAGTGGAATGATGCCAAAGGGGTGTGTGTGTGTGTGTGTGTGTGTGTGACAGCGGAATAATGCCAAAGGGAGGTGTGTGTGTGTGTGTGTGTGTGTGTGTTTGTGTGTGTGTGTGTGTGACAGCGGAATAATGCCAAAGGGAGGTGTGTGTGTGTGTGTGTGTGTGTGTGTGTGTGTGTGTGTGTGTGTGTGTGTGTGTGTGTGTGTGTGTGTGAGAGAGAGAGAGAGAGAGAGAGTGGAAGGATGCCAAAGTGATTAGTGAATGAAATGGCAACGCAGCAGAAAATGACTCAACTCGTTTTTTTTATCAGTAGGAGTCACAAGTTGGCCAATGAGAAACTAGATGGAAATGTTTCTTCATAGCCAGGAGTTTTCCTGTACCAGGAGAAACTCTGGACCGCACTTTCATGTGTCAACTCCTCCCTAACTTACACTTCTTTATTCTATCCCAACACTAGCACACCTGATCAAACTAATGAACAAATCATCAAGCCCTTTGAGCAGTTGAATGAAGTGTGATAATATGTTGATTCGATCCGTCCATTTGTCTGCCCTCTATTGCTCTGGTCTGGTCTACACTGTTCTTATTAAAAGATGAAACGATGTCCCACTCTGAGCGGCCCCATTCCATTATTCCAATCTATTGTTCCATTCTAATTTATTCCATTCTATTGTTCAATTCTAATTTGTTCCATTCTAGAATTCCATTTTCATTTGTTCTACTGTTCCATTCTAAGTTGTTCTAATTGATCCCTACCATTCCATTATAGGCTGGTGCATTGCATTGGCCCGTTCTAAGCTACTGAGCAGGAGAAGTGTATATATAGCCTGTATAGAACAGTAGGGCCTTAACAAACGGACTCAATGTCACCAAAGTCAGAATGGAATAGAGTAGAGGTATGCATGTACAGTACGTACGTGTCTCAAATGGCACCCTATTCCCTTCACAGTGCACTACATTTGACCAGAGTCAATGGGGCGGCTGGTCAAAAGTAGTGCACTTCATAGGGAATAGGGTGTCATTTAGGACAGAAGTCATATCCATAATTACCTGTGCATCCACCAGTGTAGCGTTGACCAGACTCTCGTTGATGAAGACGTGGACCAGCGCGGTGGCGCAGAGCGATGGCTCTCCACTGTCGTTGACCCTGACCACCAGGCGATGCAGCCCCCTGTGTCTCCTCTCTAGGGGCTCTGCCACGGTGATCACTCCACTGGCCAGGCCGATCTCAAACAGCCTGAAGGGGTTCCCTCCTACCAGGGAGAAGCGCAGGTCAGCGTTGCGGCCAAAGTCAGAGTCCGAGGCGGCCACGGTTCTGACGATGGTCCGGGTGGAGGAGGCCGGGGGGGAGGAGGGTGTAGGATTCGTTGGTGGGTGAGGTCACGGAGGGGGCGTTGTCGTTCTCATCAGTTACGATGAGGGAGACTGTCGCCGTGGCGGAGCGAGGCGGAGCTCCGCCGTCGACGGCCCGGACGCGGAAGGTGTAGGTGGAGCGGCGTTCCCGGTCAAAGGACACGGAGGAGAAGATCGTCCCGGTGTTGTTCTCTATGGAGAACGTTTCTTCACCTCTTCCTCCTCCCTCCTCTCCTACTCCCTTGTTCTTCTCCCCTCCTCCTCCCTCCACCTCTTCTCCTTCTTCTTCGTTCATCTCTACGAAAAGACTCAGCTCCGCGTTCTCACCCTCATCCGCGTCTGTTACTGTTACCATGCCGACTGGGCTGTTGGCAAGGAGGTTCTCCTTCACGTAGAACGTGAACACTTCCTGGACGAACTTCGGAGCATTGTCGTTGCGGTCGGTGACCATGATTACCACCGTAGCCGACCCCTGCAGCGAGGGGAATCCCTTATCCCTGGCGATCACCTGGAACTCATATCTCTCCCTGACCTCCCGGTCCAGAACCCCCGTCGCACGGATATCCCCATTATCAGCATCAATATAGAACAGGCCATTAACGGACGGATCCAATGAATATGCAATCTCTGCATTTTTGCCGGAATCGGCATCTGCCGCAACCACAGTGACCACACGCTCTCCTGGTTGGTTGTTCTCGGCAAAGTGGACCTCGACCACGGCCTGGGCGAAGGTAGGAGTGTGGTCGTTGATGTCGACTACCCTGACCATGAGAGAGCTGTTGCTGGAGAGAGAGGGGGAACCAGAGTCGACTGCCACGATGGTCACGCTGTACTCTTTAGTGGCCTCGTAATCCAACAGGGCCGACGTGTGGAGGAAATACTTCTTACGGTTTCTGAGGAAACAAAGTTAAATATTAATATTAAAAAATTACAAAGAAATGAATAAATATAATTACTTCCTGCTGTGGAAGGAGAGTTACATTGAAAAATCTAAATATCGAACATTTTGAATTTATATGGCTCAAATGTAGATATATTGTGTATGTGATTTTAGTGATTTTCAACTAAACGTAGCTAGCTGTCAGGTTTATATTATGGTGCTGTACGTTGATGCGCCAATAGTATTTCAGCCTCTCGGTGCGCCGTGCTGGAACACTCTGAATATGACTTTAAAAATGAAAATAAAATCAACTGTAAACAGATCAATATGGACTGGAAGTGTTTTCATCTCACCTGTCGAAGGCGTCATCCGCGGGCAGCGGCAGGAGCGCCGTCTCTCCCGCCGGTTTCAGGGTGAACGGTACATCCCCGACCACCGTACACGTTACCGCCCCGTTCTCCCCCTGGTCACGGTCTGACACCTGAACCAGTGCCACCGGTGTGTCCACCAGAACATTCTCCGGTACCAGCGCCACTCCGTCCCTCACCAGAATCCGTCCGATCTTCCTGATCTCCACGACCGGAACGTTGTCGTTCTCATCCCGGACCACCAGGACTACGGTCGTCCGGTCGGTGCGTGGCGGCTGACCGCGATCCCTCGCCGTGACAGTGAACCGTAACTGGGCCACTTCCTCCCGGTCAATCCTGTGTAGGACGCTCAGCCAACCGGTAGCCTCGTCCAGTCGGAGAAGACGGCGGACAGATTCCGTGGCAGCGCCGAAGACGTACTCCACCTGTCCGTTGACGCCGACATCGCGGTCCGAAGCGCGCACCTGGAGGACGGGGGTTCCGGGAGGCGCATTCTCCGCCATCTCAGCCTCATAGATGGCTCTCTCGAAGCGTGGGCTGTTGTCGATAAAGAAATAAAACAAATACCATGTATTCAGAAGATAACATTGCTTGTGCTTTTCAACCTAATTTAGCTAGTGGTGCTTTATACTAATTTAGCCAGTGGTGCTCTATGCTAATTTAGCTAGTGGTGCTCTATGCTAATTCAGCCAGTTGTGCTCTATGCTAATTTAGCTAGTGGTTCTCTATGCTAATTGTGCTAGTGTTTCTCTACGCTGATGCTACTATTCCAGCTCTTTAGTTTAATGGGTAAACCAATCCTACTTTTTAGACAGTTTACTCTCCATTAGTCAGCACCTCTACTAACATTTATGGGTGTGCCTCAGCTCATGCTTTTCACTAGACTACGTTTTCATCTTACCTGTTGTCGTTGACATCGGTGATGGCGACGCGGAGGAGTGCCTGGGAAGAGCGAGGAGGGTTCCCACCGTCCCGGACCCGTAGAACCAGCTCATAGGAGTCGCGTGCTTCACGGTCCAGAGGGCCTTTCACGATCAGCTGTGGTTGCTTCTCGCCGTCGGGCGTGTCGGCGACCTGGAGCTCAAACACACTGCTCCTCACACCTCCTCCTGCACCTCCTCCTCCTCCGTTGTTATCCACTGCTCCTCTCCTCCTATCCCCTCCTCCTGCGTTTCCTCCTCCTGTTCCATCCGCTCTTCCTATAGGCCCACCGGCTGCTCTCCTCGCTGACCCCGACCCTGACCCCGCCGACCCGGAAGAGCTACCATCTTGAATCAACTCATAACGATCAATCCCGTTGCGCCCGAAGTCGCGATCCGTCGCTGTGGGTAACAGATACAGCGTGCCTATTGGACGGTTCTCCTCGACAGATAATGTCAGCACCGACGACGGAAACGAGGGAGTGTTGTCGTTGATGTCGGTGATGACCACACGGCCCTCAAAGAGATCCACCCAACTCTGGAGTGGACCAATCACAGACACTTCGAAGTCCAGGAAACACTCGTTCTCATCGAAGATCATCTGACACTGGGCCAGCTTCTCCCGGTCAATCCTCCGCTGCCCGGTAGTCAGCTCCCCGGTAACGTTATCAATCTTGAAGAACTCCGAGCCGCTCTCTAGGGCGAATGTGACATCTCCGGAGCCGGTGCCCGCGGACAGGCCGAGGTCGGCAGCCACATTACCGATCATGACGTCTGCTGGGCCCTCCTCAGCCACCCGGTAACGGAGTGCCGAGTCAGCGACCGGGAGCTGAGTCATCGTTAGTAGGAGAAGGACTAGGAGGTGGAACAACTCCCCCGGTCCAGTTAGCGTAACCGAGCAGGAGACCGCTGCTCCACCACAGACACCTACCCCTGTCCTCCGCATGGCTCCCAGCTTTCTGCTTCTTCTCTCTCCCTCTCTATCCCTCTGTCTCTCTTTCCTCTCTCTGGGGATCTATCTTTCTACCTTTCCCTCCTTCTCTGTCTTTAATGTGTCTATCTGGTTGTATATCTCTGTTTCCTCTCTCTTTCTTACACTCTTCCCCCCTCCCCCTCTCTGGCTGGGCAGTTTCCACTGCCTAGGGTCCAGGAAAGCTTCCCAGCTCTCTAACAGCACACTGCAGATCAGTCTCTCTGTCGTTAATGTGACTATCTGGTTGTATATCTCTCAGTTAGGATGTCTGTTGTCTCTATTCTTTTGTCTTTCTCTTTATTGTTGAGACTGGGTTTAAAAATATACTTTAAAAAAAAAATCCTCTAACTCTCTCTGGGATGTTCAGAGCACAAAGATATCAGAAAATCCCATCCAGCAAGAAAAGAGAAACCAAATCATCCACTCACGTTAATTAATCCACTTGACTCTCTCTCGCTCTCTCTTTTTATGATGGAGACTTATTCCGTTTCTTCCTCTCTTGAGGACTCTCTTATCAGTTATATTAGTCCGTCAGTAATTTCGCTTAATTCCGGTCGCGTTCCGGGGGACCGAGGGGCTCTCTCGGCGGTTTTGACGAGTTGAAGAGAAACTGCAATGCAGCACTTCCACAAAGAAAACTGTACACGACTCTGTCTCAGGACGCCGAATTACTAATGTTGTGAAAAATGACTTACATCCACAGAACGGAACAAAATCAGTTTAAACGTAAAGTATTGGATATCGTCCGGTAATCGTTTAGAGTTTAATTGTGTTTTCTTACCTCTCG
>NW_021822590.1:0-22069 GCF_901001165.1 Salmo trutta
AGAGAGAGAGTGCGAGAGAGAGAGTGCGAGAGAGTGCTAGAGAGAGAGAGCGCGAGAGAGTGCTAGAGAGAGAGAGCGCGAGAGAGAGTGCTAGAGAGAGAGAGAGCGCGAGAGAGAGCGCGAGAGAGAGCGCGAGAGAGAGAGAGCGCGAGAGAGAGAGCGCGAGAGAGAGAGAGTGCTAGAGAGAGAGAGCGAGAGAGAGAGCGAGAGAGAGAGAGTGCTAGAGAGAGAGCGCGAGAGTGCTAGAGAGAGAGAGCGCGAGAGAGTGCTAGAGAGAGAGAGCGCGAGAGAGTGCTAGAGAGAGAGAGCGAGAGAGAGAGCGCTAGAGAGAGAGAGCGCGAGAGAGAGCGCTAGAAAGAAAGAGAGCGCGAGAGAGAGAGTGCTAGAGAGAGAGTGCGAGAGAGTGCTAGAGAGTGCGAGAGAGTGCTAGAGAGAGAGCGCGAGAGTGCTAGAGAGAGAGAGCGCGAGAGTGCTAGAGAGAGAGAGCGCGAGAGTGCTAGAGAGAGAGAGCGCGAGAGAGAGTGCTAGAGAGAGAGCGCGAGAGAGAGTGCTAGAGAGAGAGAGCGCGAGAGAGAGTGCTAGAGAGAGAGCGCGAGAGAGAGCGCTAGAGAGAGTGCTAGAGAGAGAGTGCGCGAGAGTGCGAGAGAGAGAGTGCGCGAGAGTGCTAGAGAGAGAGAGCTCGAAAGAGGAGAGAGCCGCGAAGAGAGTTCCTAGAGATAGAGGCTGAGAGAGAGTGCTAGAGAGAGAGCGCGAGAGAGAGCGCTAGAGAGAGTGCTAGAGAGAGTGCTAGAGAGAGAGAGTGCTAGAGAGAGAGCGCGAGAAAGAGAGAGTGCTAGAGAGAGAGCGCGAGAAAGAGAGAGAGAGCGCGAGAGTGCGAAAGAGAGAGGGAGAGCAAGAGAGAGTGCGAGAGAGAGTGCGAGAGAGAGAGAGAGAGCGCAAGAGAGAGAGCGAGAGAGAAAGCGAGAGAGAGCGCGAGAGAGAGCGTGCGAGAGAGAGAGTGCATGAGAGAGACTTGACTTTGTCTTTCTTTAATTAAACATTCTCATTTCATTAAGCCCCCCACCCTTAAAATAAAACACCAAAATATATCCTGTACTGCATACATGTACCATACTCACCTTTCCATCTACCACACAATACAAAAACACACCACACATCATATATAACCAAAAAACCTCACCACTTCTACAACTGTATTTCCAAAACATCTTCCCCAGCTATGCAGACAGCCCCCCAACACACCATATCTCCTGAAACATCTCCACACTTTTTACCATTTTATAGAACTCAAATTCTACCCTAAGGTGCACAGAGACCATCCCATTAAATAATAGTAAAGGGTCTGTTATCCCCCCACCTTTGACCCTGTTCTTCCTTTTTATCCAAATAGTCAACTTTACCTGAGCAAACCGAAAATTCAACAAATCACATAAGGCCTTCTCCTTATTTGAATACCTGTACCCCATTATAAACATCCCAACAGTAAAAAACACCCCCAACCCAACCGACTGAACCGATCTCAAAGGGATGGCTGGGTTGTGGAAGATAGGCTCCTCCCACACCCACAGCCCAAGCTCCACACCCCCTTCTCGTGTGGGCCTTTGCAGCTGCCAGGCCCTCAGCACTGCAGAGTACAAATCTGAGACCTGTTGTACTTAGCCCCTCCAGCCTCATGAGGAATAGCTGCCGGTCCAACCCTAATCTGCCAGCTCTCCTCAGCAGCGCGCATGGTGGTTCCCTCCAGCCGACATCAGTATGGTACAGCAGTCTCTGCACCGCCACCCTGCTCTCCAGTTCCACCAGGCCCTGTCCTTCTTCGTGGACGGTCATGTACACCACTGCCGCCCTCAGCAAGTGATGGCGCGACCAGAAAAAGTCCACCAGCATGCGTTGCAGGTCTGTGAGCAGACCGGCGGGGGGGTTGAGGACAGCCAGTTTATCAAATCAAATGTATTTATAAAGCCCTTCTTACATCAGCTGATATCTCAAAGTGCTCTACAGAAACCCAGCCTAAAACCCCAAACAGCAAGCAATGCAGGTGTAGAAGCCACAGGGAAGATGCCACCAGGTTGTTGATTATCAGCACCCTCCCTCTATATGACACTTGGGACAGGAGTCACCTCCACCTGGCCAGTCTTGACACCACTGCCTGTGACAGCCCCTTCCAGTTCTTCCTGACCCACCTCTCCGAGCCCATGTACACCCACAATATTTAAAGCCCTTCACAACCCCACTGCAAACCCCCTGGAAGCAGAGGATGGGCCCTATCCCCCCATGCCCCACATAACAGAGCTTTGCTCTTGCCCCAGTTTACCTTAGCTGACGAAGCTCCCTCGTACACCTTCAGACTAGTCTCTAGTGCCTGCCTATGCTGATCATCACAGAAACGTCATCTCCATACGCTGACACTGCTATGCCTGTCACCACACCCATGCCTGTTCAGCACACTCCTTGCAGTCTCCTGCGTAGCAGGCCCAAAAAAGGCTCAATGGCTAGTGTATACAACTGCCCCAATAGAGGGCATCCTTGTCGAATGCTGCGTCTCACACAGACTGGCCTACTGATCTTCACAAAGGTCAAAAACTTTTCCCCAAACCCAAAAATCACATTAAACAGATACTCATGTTCCACTCTATCAACAGCCTTCTCTTGATCTAAAGAGACCAGTCCAAAGTTCACATTAGAACCTCTCGACAAGTCCAACATGTCCCTGATTAAGAACAAGATGTCTGTGATTGAGCGTCCTGGTACAAAATATGTTTGGTCCTTATGTACTATCGAATCCAGATGGGACTTCAGTCTGTTAGAGTGGACCTTGGCAAATATCTTGTAGTCCGCACAGAGTAATGCCACAGGCTTTCAGTTCTTAAGTTCACACAAGTCCCCTTTTTTGGGCAGGAGAGTCAGAGCCGCCCGACGGCAGCTCATCGGCAACTCCCCTACCCCAACGCATTCACGCAACACGCAAAAGAAGTCCAGTCCAATTATTCCCCAGAATTTTCTATAAAACTCTGCTGGGAGTCCATCGACCCCCGGTGCATGGCCGGGGAACATCTGGGTTACGGCCTCTGCCAGTTCATGGGACAACAGAGGAATGTCCATTTCATCCCGCTGTGCCAGAGAGAGCTTAGGGAGTTCTGCGAACAAGACCTGAGCACACATAGGATCACACAGTTCTGCCCTATACAACTCAGTATAAAACTCCAGTTTGCTCCCGCTCCTCCTCCATCACAGAGGTCACCCGCCCATCAGACAGCCGTAGACAATGCATACCGTTGGCTTCACTGCTCTGTCTTTCCAAACCAAAGAAGGAGGAGCTGGGAGCATCCATCTCCTTCAGCATGGAGAACGTAGCTCTTACAAGTGCTCCCTTTGCTTTAAACTGGAAAAACTGCCCAGGTCCCTACGTAATTCAGCTAAATTAGCCTGGAGGCCTACACTGCCTTGCCCCACCATCTCTACCTCCATCTCACTAATACTACGCTCCAGTTCCCCCAATACTCTCCTAGCCTCTGAGGATGAGAGAGCTGTATACTGTTGACAGAAAAGCTGAATTTGGACTTTCCCCACATCCCACCATTGACTCAGAGACTCATACTCCTCTCTTCGCTGCCCCCACCTTTCCCAAAAAGTCTGGAAACCTGAGCAAAAAGTGGCATCTTGTAAGAGCTTTACATTAAACTTCCAATAGGATGCCTGCCGAGGCCCTGGTGAAATAGACAGCCGAGCCATGGTTATGTGATGATCCGAAAACCCCACAAGGAGAAAGGTAGCGCCCAACAGCCTATTGCTCCGGTTCCTGGACAGGTAAAAACGATCAAGTCGGGCTGCACGCACCCTAGCTCCAAAAACCTTTACCCATGTATACTGTCTTGTGTTGGGCTGTTTAGTTCTCCAAACATCCACTAGGTCAAACTGATTAATGATGTCCCATAACACTCCCACTGACACTGAATGAGGCTCTCCCCCATTTCTGTCTTTCGTAAAATCCATTGTACAGTTCCAGTCCCCGCCGACCACCAGCATCTCCTCAAGCGCTACCTGTGAGAGTTCCTGTCTAAGACACCCAAATAGAACCCCCCCTCTCTTTCCCTGTGTTAGGCACATACACATTTATACACATTTATAAAGATAAAACCCATGTTGTTAATGTCTGCTTTTACAAAAAGCAGCCTACCCCTACACACCTCTTTTGAGGAGCAAATATTTAGACAGACCTGGTACAAAAAGGACTGCCACCCCTGCACTAAAATTTGTCCCATGGCTCAACACACTTGCCCCTTTCCACCAGAGCCCCCAATCGACTTCATTCACCAAATCACTATGAGTCTCCTGCAGAAACAACACCTGTAATTTTTTATTTTACATATTCATCCAACACACTCCTCTTTCCCACATCTCTGGTGCCATTTATATTGAGCAAGCCTACCCAAAGAGTCTCCATAAGAAGTGGGAGAAAAGCCAGCAAAGAAAGAGACCAATAGCAATGCTCAAAAAGCCCCAGTGCCAGAAAGAAACTATTAATCTAAACAGTGTCTGAAGGTAAACCCTTACGCACTGTTGTGACCCACTTCCTCAACTTAAACCATTTCCTGGGTGAGAGGACTAGCACCCTCCCCTCATTTTTCATAGCATGTTGTACTGATCTTACAAACTTTCTCGGATCAGAAAAAAAAGCCTCAAGATTAACTTTTTTCCGCCTTGGTCTCATTCAGGAACTTTGTCAGTTCCCTCAACATGTACTTTGACCCCTCTGCTTGACTGGCTGTCAGCTCCGGACCCATTGAAGAGGAGTCTGAAAAAAAGGCCTCATCATCCTCAGACTCACTTTCCTCCTCATCTCCATCTCCCATCCTAACCACCTGCCCCTTCCTCTCCGGTCAGGGCCTCCTCCCCAGCACCAGGCAAAGGTTCCTTGGTGCCTTTGACCACACCAGCATCTCCCCTTCCACCTCCTTTCTTCTCCCCCTTTTTCCTTTCCGCTTGACACCCTCCTCCTCCCCCCTAGTCTCTTACACACTATACTCTCCTCATCCACTAGCATAACCTGACGAGACCCAGCTTCATCTACACCACCCTCCATAGCATGACTAGGCATAGCCTCATCTACACCACCATCTCTAGCCTGACTAGGCCCAGCCTCATCTACACCACCATCCATAACATGACTAGGCCCAGCCTCTGCATCTCTGGCATGACTAGGCCCAGCCTCATCTACACCACCATCCCTGGCATGACTAGGCCCAGCCCCTGCTGTCTGCGTCTCATTGCCCCCTGACCTCGATTTCCCCCACTGGCGCTTGTACCCTCGGAGCTCTATGGACAATTCCTTCAACCTCATGGCTTCGTTTTTGCTCTGACATGATGCACTGTCAACTGTGGGACCTTATATAGACAGGTGTGTGCCTTTCCAAATCATGTTCAGTCAAGTTGTAGAAACATCTCAAGGATGACCAACGGATACAGGATGCAACTGAGCTCAATTCCGAGTCTCGTAGCAGAGGGTCTGAATACTAATGTAAATAAGGTATTCAGTTGTATATTTTAATACATTTGCAAAAATGTCTAAAAACCTGTTTTCTCTTTGTCCTTATGGGGCATTGTGTGTAGATTGATGTGGATGTATTTAATACATTGTAGAATAAGGCTGTAATGTAACAAAATGTGGAAAAAGTGAAGGGGTCTGAATACATTCTGAATGCACTGTGTAAGCAAAAAAGATTCAATTTTATTTGGAAAGGCAAGTCAAACAAAATTAAACGGCCTATTTATATCATGAATATGAATTTGGGGAGCAGAAATTATGAAATATTAAAGCATTAGACCTCTGACTAAAGGCTTCAGTCATACAAAAGTTATACTTACTAATTTGCTGGAGAACCAGCTCGGATGTAAGAATGTCTCACCCAATGTTCAAGAATGGCCTTTTCCCCTTTATTCAGATTACAACCTATCACTTTCGGTTATTTGAAAATGAAATAACTAAACGGGTTGAGGTCAGGTGATTGTGGAGGCCAGGTCGTCGGATTGCCCTAACACAGCCTGGAGGTGTGTTTTGGGACATTGTCCTGTTGAAGAACAAATGATAGTCCCAATAAGCACAAACCAGATAGGATGGTGTATCGCTGAAGAATGCTGTGGTAGTCATGCTGGTTAAGTCTGCCTTGAATTTTAAATAACTGACAGTGTCACCAGCAAAGGACCACCACACCATCACAAATCCTCCTCCATGCCTCACAGTGGGAACCACACATGCAGAGATCATCCGTTCACCTACCCTGTGTCTCACAAAGACACGGCGGTTGGAACCAAACATCGATAAGGACTCATCAGACCAAAAGGACAGATTTCCAACGTTCTAATGTCCATTGCTCGTGTTTCTTGGCCCAAGCAAGTCTTCTTCTTATTGGTGTCGTTTAGTAGTGATTTCTTTGCAACAATTCAACTATGAAGGCCTGATTCACACAGTCTCCTCAGAACAGTTGATGTTGAGATGTGTATGTTACTTGAACTCTGTGAAGTTTTTATTTGGGCTGCAATCGGAGGTGCAGTTAACTCTAATGAACGTATCCTCTGCAGCAGAGGTAACTCTGGGTCTTCCTTTCCTGTGGCGGTCCTCATGACAGCTAGTTTCATCATAGCGCTTGATGGTTTTTGCGACTGCACTTGAAGAAACTTTCAAAAGTTCTTGAAATTTTCCAGATTGACTGACCTTCATGTCTTAAAGCAATGATGGACTGTAATTTCTCTTTGCTTATTTGAGCTGTTCTTGCCATAATATGGACTTGGTCTTTTACCAAATAGGGCTATCTTCTGTATACCACGCCTACCTTTTCATAATACAACTGATTGGCTCAAACGCATTACAAAGGAAAGAAATTCCACAAATGTATTTTTAACAAGGCACACCTGTTAATTTAAATGCAATCTAGGTGACTACCTCATGAAGCTGGTTGAGCAAATGCCAAGAGTGTGCAAAGCTGTCATCAAGGCAAAGGGTGGCTACTTTGAAGAATCTAAAATATATTTATTTTGTTTAAAACTTTTTGGGTTACTACATGATTCCATGTTATTTCATAGTTTTGATGTCGTCACTATTATTCTACAATGTAGAAAATAGTAAAAATAAAGAAAAACCCTGGAATGAATAGGTGTGTCCAAACTTTTGACTGGTACTGTGTATATACACTATCATTCAAAGGTTTGGGGTGACTTAGAAATGTCCTTGTTTTTGAAAGAAAAGCACATTTTGTCAATTAAAATAACATCAAAATGATCAGCAATACAGTGTTGACATTGTTAATGTTGTAAATGACTATTGTAGCTGGATTTTTAATGGAATATCTACATAGGCCCATTATCAGCAACCATCACTCCTGTGTTCCAATGGCACTTTGTGTTAGCTAATCCAAGTTAATCATTTTAAAAGGCTAGAAAACCATTTTGCAATTATGTTAGCACAGCTGAAACCTAATGTTCTGATTAAAGAAGCAATTAAATTGGCCTTCTTTAGACAAGTTGAGTATCTGGAGCATCAGCATTTGTGGGTTCGTTTACAGGCTCAAAATGGCCAGAAACAAAGAACTTTCTTCTGAAACTCGTCAGTCTATTCTTGATCTGAGAAATGAAGGCTATTCCATGCGAGAAATTGCCAAGAAACGGAAGATTTCGTACAACTTTGTGTACTACTCCCTTCACAGAAAAGCGCAAACTGGCTCTAACCAGAATAGAAAGAGGAGTGGAAGGCCCCGGTGCACAACTGAGCAAGAGGACAAGTACATTAGAGTGTCTAGTTTGAGAAACAGATGCCTCACAAGTCCTCAATTCTAAGCTTCATTGAATAGTACCCGCAAAACACCAGTCTCAACGTCAACAGTGAAGAGGCAACTCTGGGATGCTAGCCTTCTAGGCAGAGTTCCTCTGTCCAGTGTCTGTGTTCTTTTGCCCACCTTAATCTTTTCTTTTTATTGGCCAGGTTGAGATATGGCTTTTTCTATGCAACTCTGACTAGAAGACCAGCATCCCGGAGTCGCCTCTTCACTGTTGACGTTGAGACTGGTGTTTGACAAAAAATTTGCTTTTCTTTCAAAAACAAGGACATTTATGACCACAAACCTTTGAACAGTAGTATATACACTGCTCAAAAAAATAAAGGGAACACTTAAACAACACAATGTAACTCCAAATCAATCATACTTCTGTGAAATCAAACTGTCCACTTAGGAAGCAACACTGATTGACAATACATTTCACATGCTGTTGTGCAAATGGAATAGACAACAGGTGGAAATTATAGGCAATTAGCAAGACACCCCCAATAAAGGAGTGGTTCTGCAGGTGGTGACCACAAACCACTTCTCAGTTCCAATGCTTCCTGGCTGATGTTTTGGTCACTTTTAAATGCTGGCGGTGCTTTCACTCTAGTGGTAGCATGAGACGGAGTCTACAACCCACACAAGTGGCTCAGGTAGTGCAGCTCATCCAGGATGGCACATCAGTGCGAGCTGTGGCAAGAAGGTTTGCTGTGTCTGTTAGCGTAGTGTCCAGAACATGGAGGCGCTACCAGGAGACAGGCCAGTACATCAGGAGACGTGGAGGAGGGCAACAACCCAGCAGCAGGACCGCTACCTCCGCCTTTGTGCAAGAAGGAGCAGGAGGAGCACTGCAAAATGACCTCCAGCAGGCCACAAATGTGCATGTGTCTGCTCAAACGGTCAGAAACAGACTTCATGAGGGTGGTATGAGGGCCCGACGTCCACAGTTGGGGGTTGTGCTTACAGCCCAACACCATGCAGGACGTTTGGCATTTGCCAGAGAGCACCAAGATTGGCAAATTCGCCACTGGCGCCCTGTGCTCTTCACAGATGAAAGCAGGTTCACACTGAGCACGTGATAGACGTGACAGAGTCTGGAGACGCCGTGGAGAACGTTCTGCTACCTGCAACATCCTCCAGCATGACCAGTTTGGCTGTGAGTCAGTCATGGTGTGGGGTGGCATTTCTTTGGGGGCCGCACAGCCCTCCATGTGCTCGCCAGAGGTAGCCTGACTGCCATTAGGTACCGAGATGAGATCCTCAGACCCCTTGTGAGACCATATGCTGGTGCGGTTGGCCCTGGGTTCCTCCTAATGCAAGACAATGCTAGACCTCATGTGGCTGGAGTGTGTCAGCAGTTCCTGCAAGAGGAAGGCATTGATGCTATGGACTGGCCCACCCGTTCCCCAGACCTGAATCCAATTGAGCACATCTGGGACATCATGTCTCGTTCCATCCACCAACGCCACGTTGCAACGCCACGTTGCACCACAGACTGTCCAGGAGATCCCTCAGGAGACCATCCGCCACCTCATCAGGAGCATGCCCAGGCGTTGTAAGGAGGTCATACAGGCACGTGGAGGCCACACACACATTGAGCCTTATTTTGACTTGTTTTAAGAACATTACATCAAAGTTGGATCAGCCTGTAGTGTGGTTTTCCGCTTTAATTTTGAGTGTGATTCCAAATCCAGACCTCCATGGGTTGATAAATTGGATTTCCATTGATTATTTTTGTGTGATTTTGTTGTCAGCACATTCAACTATGTAAAGAAAAAAGTATTTAATAAGATTATTTCATTCATTCAGATCTAGGATGTGTTATTTTAGTGTTCCCTTTATTTTTTTGAGCAGTGTATATAAAAAAAATCACATTGATGGAAGCTATAATCTATCTGCAATATTAAAGCTGATCTACTCCCCCCCCCAAAAAAGAACAAAACAATTAAAACACTGCACATAGCTGATAAAATAACACTTAAAATGTTACCTTTTGAGTGCCATATTTACAGTTAAATTTGTATCGTTTTTTTGTTTGTGTTGTCTTGTGTATACTCACTTGTGTTTATTTCACTCCTTTGGCAACATTTTCCCCATGCCAATAAACCCCCTTTGAAAGAGAGAGAGAGAGCGAGAGAAAGATTCACCTGAAAGGCAAGCTCCATCAATACGATGCCCCCTGGCAGCGCCCTCTGGAGGTAGTACGAGGTAATATCCGACCCTGTGCTCTGCGGAGAAAAACAACATTACCTCAAGAGTTGATGATGAAGCGGTGTGTGTTTATATATGTGTGTGTGTGTGTGTGTGTGTGTGTGTGAATAGAGTGAGTAAGAGAGAGAGAGTATGTGTGTCAGAGAGAGAGGAAGAGAGCGTCAGAGTCAATATATCCCTGTGTGCCTTTTAGCCAGTGTACGTGTGTGAATATCCTCAACGCTTGCATCAGCACTACTTACCTTAGGGCTGTCCTCTCTTCTGGTTTTGTTATAGGAGAAGGACTGCCTCTCTGACGACAATGAGCTGAACATGGCTGCCCGGGCCCTGGGGATGCTACAGGGAGAGAGGAGGGAGAGAGACAGGCAGGGTTAGGGGTTAAGCAGGGATGGGAAAAAAAACTAAGAGAGAGAGTGTACTGTGTGTGTCTGTCCGTCTGTCCGTCCGTCCGTGTGTGTGTCTGCTAAGTGTCTACTGTAGTTATATCACATGCATGACCAGAGGGATGTAGCTATTGGGGGCTTGGAGGGGATCACAACACATCTGATGACTAATGGATGAATAGTGCTCATAGTTCTGCTCACAGTCACATAAAGGATCATAGGAGGGAAACTCAGAGAAAGAGGACATTTGCCCTGAGTTGTATTGTGCTTTCATTGTGTTTTTTGGGGTTGAGAGATCGGGTTAGATTTCCAATGTATTCATTACATGTGGTAAATAAACTTGAAACTTGAACTAGTATGGTGTAGAAAGATAGGTTACTAGTATAGTTTAGAGAGTTGAGGACCACTGGACTGTCAGTAAGACGTACCTGCGCGCTGGTGACTGTGGCCTGACCTGGGCCAGGATGAAGCCCATACTCTGGAGGTACTGGACATACTGCTGGAGAAAGGTGTTAGAGATGTCCTGCAGCCAGGGCCCCTCTCTCAGCCGGCTAGGCAGTTTGTCAACTGAGTCTGTGCTGTAGCTACGGTCCCTACCAGACACCGTGGAGTCACTGGAGTGATGACGCTTCTGGAGAGGATGAGGGGAGAGGAGAGGTGAACTGGGATGTTTCATCAGACTGTGACCACTAAATACCAAAACCTTTACAAAGTTCCCAGGATTTTCAGAGGTTCTGGCTTGAAAGACTGTTGGAAGATTGCTGATTGTTCTATCCTGATTCCAGAGATTTTTCAAAAACTTGGGAAGTTTGGGATGCTTTCCAAGATTTTGCAACTAAGGGCATCTTTCTAAGTAAGAGAGAAGCGAACAACCATTTGAGGAGATGTTTGAGTTTTATATTTTTTTTATTGTATTTAACCTTTATTTAACTAAAAAAGTCAGTTAAGAACAAATTCTTATTTACAATGACGTCCTTCCAAAAGGCAAAAGGCCTCCTGCGAGGACAGGGGCTGGGACTAAAAATAAAATCTAGGACAACACATACATCACGACAAGAGACACCACTACATAAAGAGAGACCTAAAACAACAACATAGCATGGCAGCAACACAACACAACATGATAGTAACACATCATGACAACGACATGGTAGCAACACAACATGGCAGCAGCACAACATGGTACAAACATTATTGGATACAGACAACAGCACAAAGGCAAGAAGGTAGAGACAACATTACATCACGCTAAGCAGCCACAACAGTCAGTAAGAGCGTCCATGACTGAGTCTTTGAACAAAGAGATGGAGATAAAACTGTCCAGTTTGAGTGTTTTTTGCAGTTCGTTCCAGCCGCTAGCTGCAGCGAACTGAAAAGACGAACGACCCAGGGATGTGTGTGCTTTGGGGACCTTTAACAGAATGTGACTGTCAGAACGGGTATTGTATGTGGAGGATGAGGGCTGCAGTAGGTATCTCAGATAGGGGGGAGTGAGGCCTAAGAGAGTTTTATAAATAAGCATAAACCAAGTGGGTCTTGTGATGGGTATACAGAGATGGACAGTTTACAGAGGAGTATATAGTGCAGTGATGTGTCCTATAAGGAGCATTGGTGGCAAATCTGTTGACCGAATGGTAAAGAACATCTAGCCACTCGAGAGCACCCTTGCCTGCCGATCTATAAATTACATCTACGCAATCTATCATGGGTAAGATTGTCATCTGAATCAGGGTTAGTTTGGCAGCCGGGGTGAAAGAGGAGTGATTATAATAGAGGAAACCAAGTCTAGATTTAACCTTAGGCTGCAGCTCTGACATGTGCTGAGAGAAGGACAGTGTACCGTCTAGCCATACTCCCAAGTACTTGTATGAGGTGACTACCTCAAGCTCTAAACCCTCAGAGGTAGTAATCACACCGGTTGAGAGAGGGGCATTCTTCTTACCAAAACATATTACCTTTGTTTTGGAGGTGTTCAGAACAAGGTTAAGGGCAGAGAAAGCTTGTTGGAGACTAAGAAAGCTTTGTTGAGTTAAGCCCCAAGGGAAAGCAGCCATGGTTTCTGTACCTTGACCTGTTGAGTTTGGACAATCTGCTCTTCCTGGATCTGCTTCCTGAACACGGGGTCAAAAAGCAGAGGGGTGGCGCAGTAGTGCACTAGTCTGGATGACTGCTTCAGAGTGTCCAAGTCCACTGCCTGTGGAAAGTAAGGAAACATCTCTATTTTTATTTCATGGTCCTTAGAGCCGAATGTGAATTCTTCTAGTTAATGATACCAAAAGCGCCAGCATGTAAATACACACCCACCAAGAATCAATGGCCAGTTTCCTAATCCCACAATCAAACCGTCTATTAAACACTACAGACAGGGCATACTACAGAGTAATATGACTGATTCAATGTTATGGCTCATCTCATCCGGGCTTTAATCTGTTGCTCTCTTATAAAATCATTCTTATTGACACATCTATCATCCCTGTGCAGCCTGGAGATAGCCATGCAGAGAGATGCAGATAGGACTGTGTGTGTTAGATGAGGGAGTGGGAGACAGAACACAACACTCTCTGCTGTGCTGATGTGATCTCCTCTCATATCTGATCCATCACAAGTCAGGGATAAAGTCAGGGATCCACAGGAGGGCTGATCAAGGGCCATAATTCTTGGGGACCTGAGGGGCCAGTGAAGGGAGAGGGGTCCCCCACTGTGGAGGGGCCAAGTCAGGCAGCCAGACAGTCATCTGACTGGCCAGTAATGGATAAGCCTGCTCTGGTGAGTGGTGACATACTGAGAGAGGGAGCACACACGTGGAGCACAGACGATGTCATCATCCGCCACTAGGTCATTAGACTGAGTCTGAGTGGGACTGACTGGTGTGTAAGTAACTTATGAGGCCTACTGGTGGTGTTCTCCTGACTGTCTATACCAGTGGTATTCAGCACTTACACTACGAGGTCCATAGCCATTTTTGGTGAAATGAATGTAGTGTTTCAAAAACATCTACAGCCGCAGTGCCTCTGGTGAAACCACTGGTGGCTTGTACTTCTGAGTCCCATGACGCCTGCTGTAATATCAACTCTACAGTCCCATGATGCCTGCTACAGTCCCATGACGCCTGCTGTAATATCAACTCTACAGTCCCATGACGCCTGCTGTAATATCAACTCTACAGTCCCATGACGCCTGCTGTAATATCAACTCTACAGTCCCATGACGCCTGCTGTAATATAAACTTAAGAGTTAACGTCTCTCATTTAAAGCTCTTTAAATGTTCCTTGCAGGCTTGTAACCTTTGTGAATTAGTTGGAATATTTAAAAGGGGTCTACTTAAAAATAATATCCTATTTATTTCTCTTAGTGTGCATGTCCACAGGCGTTTGATGGGGAGGGAAACGGCTGTGGTACTCTGGTGCGTCTAACACGGCTGTGGCACTCTGGTGCGTCTAACACGGCTGTGGCACTCTGGTGCGTCTAACACGGCTGTGGCACTCTGGTGCGTCTAACACGGCTGTGGCACTCTGGTGCGTCTAACACGGCTGTGGCACTCTGGTGCGTCTAACACGGCTGTGGCACTCTGGTGCGTCTAACACGGCTGTGGCACTCTGGTGCGTCTAACACGGCTGTGGCACTCTGGTGCGTCTAACACGGCTGTGGCACTCTGGTGCGTCTAACACGGCTGTGGCACTCTGGTGCGTCTAACACGGCTGTGGCACTCTGGTGCGTCTAAAACGTCTGTGGCACTCTGGTGCGTCTAAAACGGCTGTGGTACTTACTGAGATGGGCATGTTGGACTGCGCTGACCTCTGCTGCCAAGTCACAAACAGGTTCTCAATCTTCATCTGCTTCTCCATCTCTGTCAACATGGAGATTAAACCACACAAACACTCTTTAGTCACACAGCACAGTGGTGGGGATAAGTAAGTACGCGTCACAAATGGCACCCTATTCCTTATATGGTACTACACATAGGGCTCTGGTCAAATGTAGTGCACTGTAAAGAGAATAGGGTACCATTTAGGACGCCCTAGTATTCCCAGGGCCAAGTAGCACGTGGTAACCATCCCTCACAGCTTAGAGCCAGCAGCTAACAGCTATCAGCCAGGCCTTGAGCCTCCTGCCTGGATCTGCATGGCACTGTCTGTCTCTGTTAGGGCCAAGGACTGACTATCCACATCTCCTCAATAAGTAAAGCTGGCTACTTCATCTCGGTTACTGCCTGCCTGGCTGCGGATGGACTGGTGTGGCTCACCTTGTATCAAATGAACATAGCTAGTGCATCTAATTTAAGCACCCTCTTTAAACTTTTAACAACACATTGACATTGGGTGTTAGAAGAACATTGCTTTAAAAATCCCCTTAGTTCACAAATAAATTTATCATTTATGAAACTGTAAAAAATGGCATACATACAAGACAACCATTACAAACAAATCAATATGCTACATTACAATGTACATTAGAATTCAATAGACAGTACAGTTGAAGTCGGAAGTTTACATACACCTAGGTTGGAGTCATTAAAACTCGTTTTTCAAACCACTCCACAAATTTCTTGTTAACAAACTATAGTTTTGGCAAGTCGGTTAGGACATCTACTTTGTGCATGACACAAGTATTTTTCCAACAATTGTTTACAGACAAATTATTTCACTTATAATTCACTGTATTACAATTCCAGTGGGTCAGAAGTTTACATACACTAAGTTGACTGTGCCTTTAAACAGCTTGGAAAATTCCAGAAAATAATGTAATTTGAGTAAATTTTAGGTGTACCTGTGGATATATTTCAAGGCCTACCTTCAAACTCAGTGCCTCTTTGCTTGACATCATGGGAAAATCAAAAAAAATCAGAAGAAACAAATTGGAGACCTCCACATGTCTGGTTCATCCTTGGGAGCAATTTCCAAATGCCTGAAGGTACCACGTTCATTTGTACAAACAATAGTACGCAAGTATAAACACCATGGGACCACGCAGCTGTCATACTGCTCAGGAAGGAGATGCGTTCTGTCTCCTAGAGATGAATGTACTTTGGTGCGAAACGTGCAAATCAATCCCAGAACAACAGCAAAGGACCATGTGAAGATGCTGGAGGAAACAGGTACAAAAGTATCTATATCCACAGTAAAACGAGTCCTATATCGACATAACCTGAAAGGCCGCTCAGCAAGGAAGAAGCCACTGCTCCAAAACCACCATAAAAAAGCCCAGACTAATGACCATCGTTATGTTTGGAAGAAAAAGGGGGAGGCTTGCAAGTCGAAGAACACCATCCCAACCGTGAAGCACGGGGGTGGCATCATGTTGTGGGGGTCCTTTGCTGTAGGAGGGATTGGTGCACTTCACAAAATAGATGGCGTCATCAGGAAGGGAAATTATGTGGATATATTGAAGCAACATCTCAAGACATCAGTCAGGAAGTTTAAGCTTGGTCGCAAATGGGTCTTCCAAATGGACAATGACCCCAAGCATACATCCAAAATTGTGGCAAAATGGCAGAAGGACAACAAAGTCAAGATATTGGAGTGGCCATCACACAGCCCTGACCTCAATCCTATAGAAAATTTGTGGGCAGAACTGAAAAAGTGTGTGCAAGCAAGGAGGCCTACAAACCTGACTCAGTTACAACAGCTCTGTCAGGAGGAATGGGCCAGAATTCACCCAATTTATTGTGGGAAGCTTGTGGAAGGCTACTTGAAACGTTTGACCCAAGTGAAACAATTTAAAGGCAATGCTACCAAACAATAATTGAGTGTATGTAAACTTCTGACCCACTGGGAATGTGAAGGAAAACATTAAAGCTGAAATAAATCCTTCTCTCTACTATTATTCTGACATGTGACGTTCTTAAAATAAAGTGGCGATCCTAACTGACCTAAGACAGGGAATTTTTACTAGGATTAAATGTCAGGAATTGTGACAAACTGAGTTCAAATGTATTTGGCTAAGGTGTATGTAAACTTCCTACTTCAACTGTACTATTCAGAGAGGTAAGGTGGGTATGAAGTGGATCTGACCTCATACACATGATTAGAGTGTTCATATACAGAGACTATCTGACCTCTGCGTTCTGCAGCCTTGACCTCCAGTAGCTGGGTCCCGTGCCGAGCCACCACGTCAGCCCCGTCCTGAGCGCTGGCCAGGGGTCGGCCCGTACCCAAGTCCCTGAGGGCCTCGTCAAAGGGCACTAGCTCAGAGGGGAAGTGGAGAAGGGCCAGAGCTAGACAGCTTGCCCTGGTCTTTGCAGGGCACCGGGCTCCTCAGCAGGGCATCCGCCTCAATGGTCGGGTTGAGGAACGGGTTGGGCTCCTGCTGGGAGAGAGAGGGAGGAAGAAGATGAGAGGGAGATGTAAAGAGAAGCAGAGGTACAGTAGATGGAGAGAGAGGTACAGTAGATGGAGAGAGAAAGACACAGTAGATGGAGAGAGAAAGACACAGTAGATGGAGAGAGACACAGTAGATGGAGAGAGACACAGTAGATGGAGAGAGACACAGTAGATGGAGAGAGAGAGAGAGAGGTACAGTAGATGGAGAGAGAGAGAGAGGTACAGTAGATGGAGAGAGAGAGAGAGGTACAGTAGATGGAGAGAGAGAGAGGTACAGTAGATGAGAGAGAGAGACACAGTAGATGAGAGAGAGAGACACAGTAGATGGAGAGAGAGACACAGTAGATGGAGAGAGAGAGAGAGAGAGACACAGTAGATGGAGAGAGGGAGAGACAGTAGATGGAGAGAGAGAGAGACACACAGTAGATGGAGAGAGAGAGATACAGTAGATGGAGAGAGATACAGTAGATGGAGAGAGAGAGATACAGTAGATGGAGAGAGAGATACAGTAGATGGAGAGAGAGAGATACAGTAGATGGAGAGAGAGAGATACAGTAGATGGAGAGAGAGAGAGACTGTAGATGGAGAGAGAGAGATACAGTAGATGGAGAAAGAGAGAGACTGTAGATGGAGAGAGATACAGTAGATGGAGAGAGAGAGAGACTGTAGATGGAGAGAGAGAGAGACTGTAGATGGAGAGAGATACAGTAGATGGAGAGAGGGAGAGAGATACAGTAGATTGAGAGATATACAGTAGATGGAGAGAGACACTGAAGATGGAGAGAGAGAGAGAGTAGATGAGAGAGTCACTGTAGAGAGAGAGAGAGAGAGATACAGTAGATGAGAGAGGGAGAGAGATACAGTAGATGGAGAGAGGGACAGAGATACAGTAGATGGAGAGAGATACAGTAGAGGGAGAAAGAGATACTGTAGATGGAGAGAAGGACAGAGATACAGTAGATGGAGAGAGATACAGTAGAGGGAGAAAGAGATACTGTAGATGGAGAGAGATACTGAAGATGGAGAGAGATACTGAAGATGGAGAGAGATACTGAAGATGGAGAGAGATACTTTAGATGGAGAGAGATACAGTAGATGGAGAGAGATACAGTAGATGGAGAGAGATACAGTAGATGGAGAGAGATACTGTAGATGGAGAGAGATACTGTAGATGGAGAGAGGGAGAGAGAGACTAGATGGAGAGATACAGTAGATGGAGAGAGATACTGTAGATGGAGAGAGATACTGTAGATGGAGAGAGGGAGAGAGAGACTAGATGGAGAGAGATACTGTAGATGGAGAGAGGGAGAGAGAGACTAGATGGAGAAATACAGTAGATGGAGAGAGATACTGTAGATGAGAGAGGGAGAGAGAGACTAGATGGAGAGATACAGTAGATGGAGAGAGACTGTAGATAGAGAGAGACTGTAGATAGAGAGAGAGATACAATAGATGGAGAGAGATACAGTAGATGGAGAGAGACTGTAGATGGAGAGAGATACTGTAGATAGAGAGATACTGTAGATAGAGAGATACTGTAGATGGAGAGAGACACAGTAGCGGGAGAGAGAGACACAGTAGCGGGAGAGAGAGACAGTAGCGGGAGAGAAATACAGTAGAGGGAGAGAAATACAGTAGATGGAGAGAGATACAGTAGAGGGAGAGAGAGAGATACAGTAGAGGGAGAGAGAGAGATACAGTAGATGGAGAGAGAGAGATACAGTAGATGGAGAGAGAGAGATACAGTAGATGGAGAGAGAGAGATACAGTAGATGGAGAGAGAGAGATACAGTAGATGGAGAGAGAGAGATACAGTAGATGGAGAGAGAGAGATACAGTAGATGGAGAGAGAGAGACACAGTAGATAGAGAGAGAGAGACACAGTAGATAGAGAGAGAGAGACACAGTAGATGGAGAGAGAGACACAGTAGATGGAGAGAGAGACACAGTAGATGGAGAGAGAGACACAGTAGATGGAGAGATACTGTAGATGGAGAGAGACACAGTAGAGGGAGAGAGACACAGTAGAGGGAGAGAGAGACAGTAGAGGGAGAGAGAGACAGTAGAGGGAGAGAGACAGTAGATGGAGAGAGAGACAGTAGATGGAGAGAGAGACAGTAGAGGGAGAGAGAGAGTAGAGGGAGAGAGAGACAGTAGAGGGAGAGAGAGACAGTAGAGGGAGAGAGAGACAGTAGATGGAGAGAGAGACAGTAGATGGAGAGAGAGACAGTAGAGGGAGAGAGATACAGTAGATGGAGAGAGAGACAGTAGATGGAGAGAGAGACAGTAGAGGGAGAGAGATACAGTAGATGGAGAGAGATACAGTAGAGGGAGAAAGAGATACTGTAGATGGTGAGAGGGACAGAGATACAGTAGATGGAGAGAGATACAGTAGAGGGAGAAAGAGATACTGTAGATGGAGAGAGATACTTTAGAGAGAGAGAGATACAGTAGAGGGAGAGAGATATCTCCATCTACAGTATCTCTCTATCTACAGTATCTCTCTCCATCTACCGTCTCTCTCCATCTACTGTGTCTCTCTCCATCTACTGTGTCTCTCTCCATCTACTGTGTCTCTCTCCATCTACTGTGTCTCTCTCTCTCTCCATCTACTGCATCTCTCTCTCTCCATCTACTGTACCTCTCTCTCTCTCCATGTACTGTACCTCTCTCTCTCTCTCCATGTACTGTACCTCTCTCTCTCTCTCCCTCTACTGTACCTCTCTCTCTCTCTCCCTCTACTGTACCTCTCTCTCTCTCTCTCCCTCTACTGTACCTCTCTCTCTCTCTCTCCCTCTACCTCTCTCTCTCTCTCTCCCTCTACAGTATCTCTCTCTCGCTCTACAGTGTCTCTCCCTCTACAGTGTCTCTCCCTCTACAGTGTCTCTCCCTCTACAGTGTCTCTCCCTCTACAGTATCTCTCCCTCTACAGTGTCTCTCCCTCCATCTACTGTGTCTCTCTCTCCATCTACAGTATCTCTCCCTCTCCATCTACTGTATCTCTCTCTCCATCTACTGTATCTCTCTCTCTCCATCTACTGTATCTCTCTCTCTCCATCTACTGTATCTCTCTCTCTCCATCTACTGTATCTCTCTCTCTCCATCTACTGTGTCTCTCTCTCTCCATCTACTGTGTCTCTCTCTCTCCATCTACTGTGTCTCTCTCTCTCCATCTACTGTGTCTCTCTCTCTCCATCTACTGTATCTCTCTCTCTCCATCTACTGTATCTCACTCTCTCCATCTACTGTATCTCTCTCTCTCCATCTACTGTATCTCTCTCTCTCCATCTACTGTATCTCTCTCTCTCCATCTACTGTATCTCTCTCTCTCCATCTACTGTATCTCACCATCTACTGTATCTCTCTCTCTCCATCTACTGTATCTCTCTCCCTCTCTCCATCTACTGTGTCTCTCTCCATCTGTGTCTCTCTCCATCTACTGTATCTCTCTCTCTCCATCTACTGTATCTCACCATCTACTGTATCTCTCTCTCTCCATCTACTGTATCTCTCTCTCTCCATCTACAGTATCTCTCCCTCTACAGTATCTCTCCCTCTACAGTATCTCTCCCTCTACAGTATCTCTCCCTCTACAGTATCTCTCCCTCTACAGTATCTCTCCCTCCATCTACTGTGTCTCTCCCTCCATCTACTGTGTCTCTCCCTCCATCTACAGTATCTCTCCCTCCATCTACAGTATCTATCTCTCTCCATCTACTGTATCTCTCTCTCCATCTACTGTATCTCTCTCACCATCAACTGTATCTCTCTCACCATCTACTGTATCTCTCTCTCTCCATCTAATGTATCTCTCTCTCTCCATCTACTGTATCTCTCTCTCTCCATCTACTGTGTCTCTCTCTCTCCATCTACTGTGTCTCTCTCTCTCCATCTACTGTGTCTCTCTCTCTCCATCTACTGTGTCTCTCTCTCTCCATCTACTGTGTCTCTCTCTCCATCTACTGTGTCTCACTCTCTCCATCTACTGTGTCTCACTCTCTCCATCTACTGTATCTATCTCTCCATCTACTGTATCTCTCTCTCTCCATCTACTGTATCTCTCTCTCTCCATCTACTGTATCTCTCTCTCTCCATCTACTGTATCTCTCTCTCTCCATCTACTGTATCTCTCTCTCTCCATCTACTGTATCTCACCATCTACTGTATCTCTCTCTCTCCATCTACTGTATCTCACTCTCTCCATCTACTGTATCTCACTCTCTCCATCTACTGTATCTCTCTCCCTCTCTCCATCTGTGTCTCTCTCCATCTACTGTATCTCTCTCTCTCCATCTACTGTATCTCTCTCTCTCCATCTACTGTATCTCTCTCTCCATCTACTGTATCTCTCTCTCTCCATCTACTGTATCTCTCTCTCTCCATCTACTGTATCTCTCCCTCTACAGTATCTCTCCCTCTACTGTATCTCTCCCTCTACAGTATCTCTCCCTCTACAGTATCTCTCCCTCTACAGTATCTCTCCCTCTACAGTATCTCTCCCTCTACAGTATCTCTCCCTCTACTGTATCTCTCCCTCTACTGTATCTCTCCCTCTACTGTATCTCTCCCTCTCCAGTATCTCTCCCTCTCCAGTATCTCTCCCTCTCCAGTGTCTCTCTCCATCTACAGTATCTCTCTCCCTCTCCATCTACAGTATCTCTCTCCCTCTCCATCTACAGTATCTCTCTCCCTCTCCATCTACAGTATCTCTCTCCCTCTCCATCTACAGTATCTCTCTCCCTCTCCATCTACAGTGTCTCTCTCCCTCTCCATCTACAGTGTCTCTCTCCATCTACAGTGTCTCTCTCCATCTACAGTGTCTCTCTCCATCTACAGTGTCTCTCTCCATCTACAGTGTCTCTCTCCATCTACAGTGTCTCTCTCCATCTACAGTGTCTCTCTCCATCTACAGTGTCTCTCTCCATCTACAGTGTCTCTCTCCATCTACAGTGTCTCTCTCTCTCCATCTACAGTGTCTCTCTCTCTCCATCTACAGTGTCTCTCTCTCTCCATCTACTGTGTCTCTCTCTCTCCATCTACTGTGTCTCTCTCTCTCCATCTACTGTGTCTCTCTCTCTCCATCTACTGTGTCTCTCTCTCTCCATCTACTGTGTCTCTCTCTCTCCATCTACTGTGTCTCTCTCTCTCCATCTACTGTGTCTCTCTCTCTCCATCTACTGTGTCTCTCTCCATCTACTGTGTCTCTCTCCATCTACTGTGTCTCTCTCCAGCTACTGTATCTCTCTCCAGCTACTGTATCTCTCTCCAGCTACTGTATCTCTCTCCATCTACTCTCTCTCTCTCCATCGGCAGTGTCTCTCTCCATCGACAGTGTCTCTCC
>NW_021822591.1:0-22043 GCF_901001165.1 Salmo trutta
ACAACACACATCTCTACTATACCTCCCAACACAGCATGATCGCACAAACATCACTGACCACTACTCCAGGTTCGGGCAGAACACTGTCCTTCAGAGAAGTACACCACATGATGCAGTCCACACCATGTATCATTCAGATCATCAGCCTACAAATGCTGAGACAACCTCTGGCAAAAGACCCCTAGAACCATCAGAGATAGGAGAGGTGCTCCAACTACTGCATCTAATATGCAGACTACTGAGCTAGACAGACCCTTTAATACACACACACACACACACACACACACACACACACACACACACACACACACACACACACACACACACACACACACATACACACACACACACACACACACACACACACACACACACACACACACACACACACACACACACACACACACACACACACACACACACACACACACAGGGTTGCAGATTACATTGTACTTATTTTTGTACAATCTCATTCATTTGTTTACAACTTTTTATTGGCACTGGTATTATTATAATAATTATATATAATGGTATGTGTGCATATATGTACAGCTGAAGTCTGAAGTTTACATACATCTTAGCCAACTCAGTTTTTCACAATTCCTGACATTTAATCCTAGTAAAAATTCCCTGTCTTAGGTCAGTTAGGATCACCACTTTATTTTAAGAATGTGTAATGTCAGAATAATAGTAGAGAGAATGATTTATTTCAGCTTTTATTTCTTTCATCACATTCCCAGTGGGTCAGAAGTTTACATCCACTCAATTAGTATTTGGTAACATTGCTTTTAGATTGTTTAACTTGGGTCAAATGTTTCGGGTAGCCTTCCACAAGCTTCCCACAATATGTTGGGTGAATTTTGGCCCATTCCTCCTGACAGAGCTGGTGTAACTGACTCAGGTTTGTAGGCCTCCCTGCTCACACACGCTTTTTCAGTTCTGTCCACAAATTTTCTATAGGATTTCTATAGGTTGAGGTCAGGGCTTTGTGATGGCCACTCCAATACCTTGACTTTGTTGCCCTTAAGCCATTTTTCCACAACTTTGAAAGTATACTTGGGGTCATTGTCCATTTGGAAGACCCATTTGTGACCAAGCTTTAACTTCCTGACTGTTGTCTTGAGATGTTGCTTCAATATATCCACATAATTTTCCTGCCTCATGATGCCATATATTTTGTGAAGTGCACCAGTTCCTCCTGCAGCAAAGCACCCCCACAACATGATGCTGCCACCCCCGTGCTTCACGGTTGGGATGGTGTTCTTCGGCTTGCAAGCCTCCCCCTTTTTCCTCCAAACATAACAATGGTCATTATGGCCAAACAGTTCTATTTTTGTTTCATCAGATCAGAGGACATTTCTCCAAAAAGTACGATCTTTGTCCCCATGTGCAGTTGCAAACCGTAGTCTGGCTTTTTTTATGGTGGTTTTGGAGCAGTGGCTTCTTCCTTGCTGAGCGGCCTTTCAGGTTATGTCGATATAGGACTCGTTTTACTGTGGATATAGATACTTTTGTACCCGTTTCCTCCAGCATCTTCACAAGGTCCTTTGCTGTTGTTCTGGGATTGATTTGCACTTTTCTCACCAAAGTACGTTCATCTCTAGGAGACAGAACACGTCTCCTTCCTGAGCGGTATGACGGCTGTGTGGTCCCATGGTGTTTATACTTGCGTACTATTGTTTGTACAGATGAATGTGGTACCTTCAGGCGTTTGGAAATTGCTCCCAAGGATGAACCAGACCTGTGGAGATCTACAATTTTTTTTATGAGGTCTTGGCTGATTTATTTTGATTTTCCCATGATGTCAAGCAAAGAGGCACTGAGTTTGAAGGTAGGCCTTGAAATACATCCACAGGTACACCTCCAAATGACTCAAATGATGTCAATTAGCCTATCAGAAGCTTCTAAAGCCATGACATCAGCTTTTGGAATTTTCTAAGCTGTTTAAAGGCACAGTCAACTTAGTGTATGTAAACTTCTGACCCCCTGGAATTGTGATACAGTGAATTATAAGTGAAATAATCTTTCTGTAAACAATTGTTAGAAAAATGACTTGTGTCATGCACAAAGTAGATGTCCTAACTGACTTAACTGACCAAAACTATAGTTTGTTAACAAGAAATTTGTGGAGTGGTTGAAAAACTAGTTTTAATGACTCCAACCTAAGTGTATGTAAACTTCTGACTACAACAGTATTTGAATAGTACCTTTCTTCATTTCATTCAGTTCTAAGTCCTATATATATATAATTATTATTATTTAGTTTTTCTTCAACGTACTTTGCTCAAACCAGTGAATATTATTTATTTACATGAGATCATTAACTATCAGCTCTTGGAATATCCAGGGACTATACTCTTCACATTTTGGTTATAAAACAACAAATCCAGAATGGATTAAAAACATCAAGGGACAGGACATAATCCTACTGGAAACATGGTGTCGTGGAGACATAGATACTCAGTGTCCCTCAGGCTATAGAGAAAGTTTACTACCATCAATCAAATATAAAAATGTTAAATGGGGCCGAGACTCAGGTGGAATCATCATTTGGCATAAGCAGGACTTAGCACTGAATGAAATGAAAAAAGGTACCAGTCACATTTGGCTAAAACTTAACAAAGGTACAATCTACTGTGACAATGATGTATACATATGTGCAGCTTATGCTTCTCCTTCAGATTCACCATATTATGATGATCAGTTTATTGACAATCTCCACACAGAAATCATTACATTTCAGGCAGAGGGTAAAGTGCTTCTTTGTGGAGATTTCAATGCAAGAACAGGTTCTGAGCCTGACTACACTAATGTGGGAGGTAACAAGCACATATGTGGACACCCCTCCTTGTACAGTAGCCCTATTATAAATAATAGAAACAGTCCTGACCAAATACTGAACAAAAATGGGAAGGAGTTAGTGCATCTCTGTCGAGCCTTAGGCCTGTACATCCTTAATGGTAGAATCAGAGGGGACTCTTTAGGTCGGTTTACTTACTGCTCAGCTCTTGGGACAAGTGTAGTCGATTATGCCATCACTGACATCGACCCCTCCTCCATTAGTGCATTCACTGTCAGACCACAGTCAGATCAACGTGTTTCTGAAGAGATTAACCGGCAATACTCATTCAAAAAAACAGCCCAATAATCTCTACAACATAAACCCATCGTACAGATGGGCTCCAACAGTGCAGAGAGATTCATTGAAACATTGAACTTAAATGAAATGATGAACTCTATACAGTTTTTCAATCACAATACCAAAACAATGAAGAACGTGTCAATTCGGCTACTCAAAACATCAATTGCATATTCCAAAAAACAGCATCGAAAGCAAATTTGAGAAAATCAAAGAAAGAAATGCAACATCAGAAACAAAAAACAAAATGTTTCTGACAAATGGTTTGATAATGAATGTAAAACAATTAGAAAACACCTAAGACAAATGTCAAAAGAAAAACATAAGCAGCAAAACAACCCAGAGCTACGATATGAATACTTTGAAACTCTGAAACAGTATAAACAAACACTGAAACTCTGAAACAGTATAAACAAACTCTGAAACAGTATAAACAAACACTGAAACAGTATAAACAAACTCTGAAACAGTATAAACAAACTCTGAAACAGTATAAACAAACACTGAAACTCTGAAACAGTATAAACAAACTCTGAAACTCAAGAAATTGAAATATACCAAGAAGACACAATGAAATTGAAAACGTAATCGACCAAAATCAATTCTGGGACATGTGGAACAATTTAAGCACGACAAAGCCACAATAATTAGCCGTACAAGATGTAGGAATTTGGAAAACTTATCTTGATAATCTATACAAAAATATCCCACAAAAAGACTTACTGTCACGTCCTGACCAAAGAGAGCTAATATTTTTCTATGGTAGAATTGGTCAGTGCGTGACTGGGGCGGTTTGTTCTAGTTTATTTATTTCTATGTTTGGTTCTAGTTTCTTTTTTCTATGTTGGGTTTTTTGTCTAGTTTAAATTTTCTATGTTGTGTTCTAGGTTCTTTTTTCTAGGTTGGGGTTTTCGTATGATTTCCAATTAGAGGCAGCTGGTCATCGTTATCTCTAATTGGGGATCATATTTATAAGTTGTTGTTTTTCCCCACTAGTGTTTGTGGGAGATTGTTTTGAGTTTATGCATGTTGCACCTCTTCGTCACGGTTTGTTGTTTTTGTTTATAGTTTATAGTCTGTCTTGCATAGTTTCACATAGAAATAAAGATGTGGAACGATACGCACTCTGCGCCTTGGTCTCCTTCATACGACGACCGTGACACTTACAACAGAACCAATTAGAAATTCAAGAAAAATTTAACATCCTTGAATCAGTCATTAAAAACAACCAAAATTCATTAGATTACCCAATAACCAAACAAGAACTAAATGAAAAGCTCAAATCTATAAAATCAAGGAAGGCTTGTGTTCTAAATAACATCAGAAATGAAATGCTGAAAAACAGCACACCTGAGTTGCAAAATGCTTAAATTGTTCAACATGGTTTTAACTTCTGGCTGCTTCCCTGATGTCTGGAACCAGGGGCTCATCTCCCCTATCCACAAAAGTGGAGACAAATAATAATAAGACCCCAATAATTACAGGGGAATTTGCGTAAATATCAACTTGGGAAAGGTTTTCTGTAGCATTTTGAATTCAAGAATTCAAACCTTTCTTCAAGACAAAAATGTAATAAGTAAATGTTAAATTGGCTTTCTCCCTAACCATCACACTACTGACCATATATACACCTTACAAACACTAATTAATAAACACGTCCACCAAAAAAAGAGGGCAACATCTTTGCTTGCTTTATTGACTTTAAAAAAGCATTTGATTCTATTTGGCACGAAGAGGTATTCTACAAAATTCTCCAAAGTGGGCTTGGTGGTAAGGTGTATGACTTAATAAAATGTATGTACACAGAAAACAAGTGTGCAATAAAAACAAAAAACAAAGAACAGAATTATTTTCACAATGTCGAGGTGTGAGACAAGGCTGCAGTTTGAGGCCAAACCTTTTCAACATTTATATCAATGAATTAGCAGACATGTTGGAACATTCTCCAGCGCCAGGACTCACACTATTTGACACAGAGGAGAAATACCTGCTATATGCTGATGACTTGCTCCTTATATTACCAACCAAAGAAGGTCTTCAACAGAACCTTAATATTCTAGAGCAATATTGCTATAATTGGGCCCTGGCAGTAAATTAAAAAAAATGAAAATCCTGATTTTCCTCCCAAAAAACAGATGTCAGAATCACAAATATAAATTCACCCTGAACAACACCATAATTGAACACACAAAAAATTACACATACCTTGGTCTGACCATATCTGCATCGGGAAACTTCAATATGGCAGTGAATGTACTCAAAGAAAAAGTCCGCAGAGCATTGTATGCAATAAAAATGAAATTATTCAATATCAACATTCCAATTAGAATTTGTACCAAAATAATTGATAGTGTAATCCTACCAATAGTTCTTTATGGAAGTGAGGTTTGGGTGCCACTCAATAAACTGGACTTTAAAATGTGGGACAAACATCCGATTGAAGCCCTACATGCAGAATTCTGTCGGAAAATTCCACAAGTCCAGAGAAATACACCAACTAACGCATGTAGGGCAGAATTGTGCCGCTTTCCAGTAGTAATGAAAATACAGAAAATATCATAAAAATTCTGGCTACATCTACATTCAAGTCCAAATTCAAGTCTGCAATTTAAAGCACTTCAAACCCAAGAGCTGAGCCCAGAAACGAGCCCTCTCAGTTAGCTGGTGTTGGACCTCACCAACTAAGCTGACACCAGCACTGCTTCAAAAGAAATAATTCCAATAAACAAAATCATGAACCAATCAAAGGACTCATATTTACAACATTGGAAAAACGAAATAAAATCCCAAAACCGACTAAATTGCTATCTGGCCCTAAACAGAGAATATGAGTTGGCTGATTATTCAATTGGCTGATTATTCTTTTGGCTGATTATTCTCTGTCAGAGATACGAAGCAGAGACAGATCCTTACAAAGTACAGGCTGAGAGACCACCAATTGGCAATAGAAACCAGCAGATATAAAAAGACATGGCAACCCAAAGAGGAGCGTGTATGTGGTCACTGCACGACAGGGGAGGTGTAAACAGAGATGTACTTTCTCCTTTACTGTGAGTGTCACGCCCTGACCTTAGAGAGCCTTTTTTATTCTCTATGTTGGTTATGTCAGGGTGTGACTTGGGTGGGCATATCTATGTTTCTATTTCTTTGTTGGCCTAGTATGGTTCCCAATCAGAGGCAGCTGTTTATCGTTGTCTCTGATTGGGGATCATACTTAGGCAGCCCTTTTTCCCACCTGTGATTGTGGGATCTTGTTTGTGTGTAGTTGCTTTCTGCATCGCATGTAGCTTTACGTTCGTTTTTGTATTTTTGTATTTTTTTACGGTGTCATTTTTAATAAAAGTATAATGTACGCCTACCACGCTGCACCTTGGTCTCATTCCAACAACGAGCGTGACAATGAGAAATATTCCTCACCAAGAAATTCATTATTCACAGAAATGACTACATTTATTCCAAATTTGAACTTATTAAACCCAGAAGAAAAACTTAAAAATACTCGTGGACGAAGGAGCAACAGCTCCTCTTTCAGCCAAATATGTATTTGCCTGCCACAGCCTGAGGGACACTGAATAATAACATCTGCATAGTCAGCAGTAACTTACTTATTATTACTATTATTATTATTATTACTATTGTTATTTCTATTATTATTGTTGTTTATCATTCCAAATAGTAGTGGTATGGGTAGTAATGGTAATGATAGCAGTTTAGTGGTGGTGGTGGTAGTAGTAGTGGTGGTATGGGTGGTAATGGTAATGATAGCAGTTTAGTGATGGTGGTGGTAGTAGTAGTGGTATGGGTAGTAATGGTAATGATAACAGTTTAGTGATGGTGGTGATAGTAGTAGTAGTGGTATGGGTAGTAATGGTAATGATAGCAGTTTAGTGATGGTGGTGGTGGTAGTAGTAGTGGTATGGGTAGTAATGGTAATGATAGCAGTTTAGTGGTGGTGGTAGTAGTAGTAGTGGTAGTGGTATGGGTAGTAGTGGTATGGGTAGTAATGGTAATGATAGCAGTTTAGTGGTGGTGGTAGTAGTAGTGGTATGGGTAGTAATGGTAATGATAACAGTTTAGTGATGGTGGTGATAGTAGTAGTGGTATGGGTAGTAATGGTAATGATAACAGTTTAGTGATGGTGGTAGTAGTAGTAGTGGTATGGGTAGTAATGGTATGGGTGGTAATGGTAATGATAACAGTTTAGTGATGGTGATGGTGGTAGTAGTAGTAGTGGTATGGGTAGTAATGGTAATGATAGCAGTTTAGTGGTGGTGGTAGTAGTGGTATGGGTAGTAATGGTAATGATAGCAGTTTAGTGATGGTGATGGTGGTAGTAGTGGTGGTATGGGTAGTAATGGTAATGATAGCAGTTTAGTGGTGGTGGTGGTGGTGGTGATGGTAGTAGTGGTATGGGTAGTATGGGTAATAATGGTAATGATAGCAGTTTAGTGATGGTGGTGGTGGTAGTAGTAGTAGTGGTATGGGTGGTAATGGTAATGGGTGGTAGGGGTGATGGTAATGATAGCAGTTTAGTGGTGATGGTGGTGGTAGTAGTGGTATGGGTGGTATGGGTGGTGGTGGTGGTAGTGGTATGGGTAGTAATGGTAATGATAGCAGTTTAGTGGTGGTGGTAGTAGTAGTGGTATGGGTAGTAATGGTAATGACAGCAGTTTAGTGGTGGTGGTAGTAGTAGTAGTGGTATGGGTAGTAATGGTAATGATAGCAGTTTAGTGGTGATGGTGGTAGTAGTGGTGGTATGGGTAGTAATGGTAATGATAGCAGTTTAGTGGTGATGGTGGTAGTAGTGGTGGTATGGGTAGTAATGGTAATGATAGCAGTTTAGTGATGGTGGTGGTAGTAGTGGTATGGGTGGTATGGGTGGTGGTGGTGGTAGTGGTGGTATGGGTAGTAATGGTAATGATAACAGTTTAGTGATGGTGGTAGTAGTAGTAGTAGTAGTGGTATGGGTAGTAATGGTAATGATAACAGTTTAGTGATGGTGGTGGTAGTAGTAGTAGTGGTATGGGTAGTAATGGTAATGATAGCAGTTTAGTGGTGATGGTGGTGGTAGTGGTATGGGTGGTATGGGTGATGGTGGTAGTAGTAGTAGTGGTAATGATGGTAGTAATGGTAATGATAACAGTTTAGTGATGGTGGTGGTAGTAGTGGTATGGGTGGTATGGGTGGTGGTGGTGGTGGTGGTGGTAGTAGTGGTGGTAATGATGATAGTAGTTGTAGTACTGATGTAATCGTGAAGATGACCGTTATTGGGTTATAAGTTAGTTATAGTTTCATTTTCCATGTTTAGCTTTATATATTTATTACATTTCTACTATGTTGTTGTTATTTTTGTATTTAATTTTCTATTATTATTTATTACCATTTTATATTATTATTTGTTCATGTTTAACATTTTATTACAATCTATATTGTATACATTGTTGCTTTGGCAATATTGACACAATGTTTTTCATGCCAATAAAGCAGCTTGAATTTTAAAAATTTGAATTTGAGAGAGAGAGAGGGAGAGGAAGGGAGAGAGACAGAGAGAGATATAGGGAGAGAGAGAGAGAGACAGAGAGAGGAAGGGAGAGAGACAGAGAGAGAGAGAGAGAGAGAGAGAGAGACAGAGAGAGGAAGGGAGAGAGACAGAGAGAGGAAGGGAGAGAGACAGACAGAGAGAGAGGGAGAGAGATAGAGAGAGGAAGGGAGAGAGACAGAGAGAGATATAGGGAGAGAGACAGAGAGAGGAAGGGAGAGAGACAGAGAGAGAGAGAGAGAGAGAGGGAGAGACAGAGAGAGGAAGGGAGAGAGACAGAGAGAGGAAGGGAGAGAGACAGACAGAGAGAGAGGGAGAGAGATAGAGAGAGGAAGGGAGAGAGACAGAGAGAGATATAGGGAGAGAGACAGAGAGAGGAAGGGAGAGAGACAGAGAGAGAGAGAGAGAGAGAGAGAGAGACAGAGAGAGGAAGGGAGAGAGAAAGAGAGAGGAAGGGAGAGAGACAGACAGAGAGAAAGACAGAGAGAGAGAGAGGGAGAGAGAAAGACAGAGAGAGAGAGAGGGAGAGAGACAGAGAGAGCAGTGTGTGTTAGGTCATCTAGATTATACTGTAGCTGCTTTGGAACACAAACCCTGTTGTGACATGAACGGGTCACCCCATCTAGCATATAGAGCACAGGTCCAAATAACCCCATCTAGCATATAGAGCACAGGTCCAAATAACCCCATCTAGCATATAGAGCACAGGTCCAAATCACCCCATCTAGCAAATAGAGCACAGGTCCAAATAACCCCATCTAGCATATAGAGCACAGGTCCAAATAACCCCATCTAGCATATAGAGCACAGGTCCAAATAACCCCATCTAGCATATAGAGCACAGGTCCAAATAACCCCATCTAGCATATAGAGCACAGGTCCAAATCACCCCATCTAGCATATAGAGCACAGGTCCAAATCACCCCATCTAGCATATAGAGCACAGGTCCAAATAACCCCATCTAGCATATAGAGCACAGGTCCAAATAACCCCATCTAGCATATAGAGCACAGGTCCAAACAACCCCATCTAGCATATAGAGCACAGGTCCAAATAACCCCATCTAGCATATAGAGCACAGGTCCAAATCACCCCATCTAGCATATAGAGCACAGGTCCAAATCACCCCATCTAGCATATAGAGCACAGGTCCAAATAACCCCATTTAGCATATAGAGCACAGGTCCAAACAACCCCATCTAGCATATAGAGCACAGGTCCAAATAACCCCATCTAGCATATAGAGCACAGGTCCAAATCACCCCATCTAGCATATAGAGCACAGGTCCAAATAACCCCATCTAGCATCTAGAGCACAGGTCCAAACAACCCCATCTAGCATATAGAGCACAGGTCCAAATAACACCATCTAGCATATAGAGCACAGGTCCAAATAACCCCATCTAGCATATAGAGCACAGGTCCAAATAACCCCATCTAGCATATAGAGCACAGGTCCAAATAACCCCATCTAGCACATAGATTGAAATATCATACTATTCTGATATTATACTATACCAATATCACAGTAAACCAATATTATACTACACTAGTGTTATACTATACCAATATCATACTATACCAATATCATACTATACCAATATCATACTATAACTATATCATAATACAACACAATAACATACTATACCAATATCATACTATAACCATATCATAATACAACACAATAACATACTATACCAATGGCATACTACACTGATATTATACCATACTAATATTATACTACACCAGTATCATACCACATATATACCAATATCATACTAAAACACAGTATCATACTATACCAATATTATACTATACCAATATCATACTAAAACACAATATCATACTATACCAATATCACAGTATACCAATATTATACTCTACTAGTGTCATACTATACCAATATCATACTATACCAATATCAGACTATACCAATATCAGACTATACCAATATCAGACTATACCAATATCATACTACTAAACAATTTCATACTATACCAATATTATACTATATGAACATCATACTACAACAGAATATTGTACTATACCAATATTATACTATACCAATATCATACTATACCAATATCATACTATACCAATATCATACTATACCAATATCATACTATACCAATATTATACTGTACCAATATTATACTATACCAATATCATACTATACCAATATCATACTATACCAATAACAATAGCATACTGTACCAATAGTATACTGTACCAATAGCATACTGTACCAATAGCATACTATACCAATATCATACTATACCAATATCATACTATACCAATATTATACTGTACCAATATTATACTATACCAATATCATACTATACCAATATCATACTATACCAATAACAATAGCATACTGTACCAATAGCATACTGTACCAATAGCATACTGTAATAATAGCATACTATACCAATATCATACTATACCAATATCATACTATACCAATATTATACTATACCAATATCATACTATACCAATATTATACTATACCAATATCATACTATACCAATATCATACTATACCAATATCAGACTATACCAATAACAATAGCATACTGTACCAATATTATACTGTACCAGTATTATACTATACCGATATCATACTACAACACAATGTCATACTATACCAATATTTTACAATACCAATATCATACTATACCAATATCATACTATACCAATATCATACTATACCAATATTATACTATACCAATATTATACTATACCAATATCATACTATACCAATATTATACTATACCAATATTATACCATACCAATATCATACTATACCAATATCATACTATACCATCTACGTCTCTCTCTCTCTCTTTCTCTCTCTCTGTTTCAATTCAATTTAAATTTTAAATTCAATTTAAGTGGCTCGATTGGCATGGGAAACAAATATTTATATTGCCAAAGCAAATTAATTAAATAGATCATAATCAAAAGTGAAATAAATAATACATACATGTACATTAAACATTACAGTAACTAAACGACTACTGCCCCGTAGCACTCACTTCTGTCATCATGAAGAGCTTTGAGAGACTAGTCAAGGATCATATCACCTCTACCTTACCTGCCACCCTAGACCCACTTCAGTTTGCTTACCACCCCAACAGGTCCACAGACGACGCAATCGCCATCACACTACCCCAACCCATCTGGACAAGAGGAATACCTATGTAAGAATGCTGTTCATTGATTACAGCTCAGCATTCAACACCATAGTGCCCTCCAAACTCATCATCAAGCTGGAGGCCCTGGGTCTGAACCCCGCCCTGTGCAACTGGGTCCTGGACTTCCTGACGGGCCGCCCCCAGGTGGTGAAGGTAGGAAACAACATCTCCACTTCGCTGATCCTCAACACTGGGGCCCCACAAGGGTGCATGCTCAGCCCCCTCCTATACTCCCTGTTCACCCATGACTGCGTGGCCATGTACGCCTCCAACTCAATCATCAAGTTTGCAGACGACACTACAGTGGTAGGCCTGATTACCACCAATGACGATACAGCCTATAGGGAGGAGGTGAGGGCCCTCGGAGTGTGGTGTCAGGAAAATAACCTCTCACTCAACGTCAACAAAACAAAGGAGATGATCGTGGACTTCAGGAAACAGCAGAGGGAGCACCCCCCTATCCACATCGACGGGACAGTAGTGGAGAAGGTGGAAAGTTTTAAGTTCCTTGGCGTACACAACATGGACAAACTGAAATGGTCCACCCACACAGACAGTGTGGTGAAGAAGGTGCAACAAACTACCTGCCCTCCAGGACACCTGCACCACCCGATGATCATCAAGGACAACAACCACCCGAGCCACTGCCTGTTCACCCTGCTATCATCCAGAAGGTGAGGTCTGTACAGGTACATCAAAGCTGGGACCGAGAGACTGAAAAACAGCTTCTATCTCAAGGCCAACAGACTGTTAAACAGCCATCACTAACTCAGAGTGGCTGCTGCCTACATTGAGACCCAATCAATGGACACTTCATTAAATGGATCACTAGTCACTTTAATAATGTTTACATATCTTACATTACTCATCTCATATGTATATACTGTATTTTATACCATCTATTACACCTTGCCTATGCTGCTCGGCCATCACTCATCCATATATTAATATGTACATATTCTCATTCATCCCTTTAGATTTGTGTGTATTAGCTAGTTGTTGGGGAATTGTTAGATTACTTGTTAAATATTACTGCATGGTCGGAACTAGAAGCACAAGCATTTCGCTACACTCGCATTAACATCTGCTAACCATGTGGATGTGACCAATAACATTTGAGTTGATTTGATTTGGATAATTAACGGTTATCGGCCTAATTCTGCTCTGTATGCATTATTTGGTGTTTTACGTTTGTCCCCCTGTGTGCTGAGGGTGTCAGGTTCTTATCCAGTTCTGGCGTTTAGGTCGCCACAGACTAGTACATGTCCCTGGGCCTGGAAATGATTGATTTCACCCTTGAGGATGGAGAAGCTGTCGTCGTTAAAGTATGGGGATTCTAGTGGGGGGATATAGGTAGGATGGAGAAGCTGTCTTCATTAAAGTATGGGGATTCTAGTGGGGGGGATATAGGTAGGATGGAGAAGCTGTCTTCGTTAAAGTATGGGGATTCTAGTGGGGGGATATAGGTAGCACACAGGAGGACATTTTTCTCCGTTGAGATCATTTCCTTTTGAATTTCTAGCCAAATGTAAAATAGAGTGAGTTAGGTCTGTTCTATATCAAATTAGCATACCCCCTGAGTCCCTTCCCTGTTTCACACCTGGTAGTTTGGTGGATGGGACTACCAGCTCTCTGTAACCTAGAGGACAACCAGTGGGTCCATCTCCTCTATACCACCCACCTGGTAGTGTGGTGGATGGGACTACCAGCTCTCTGTAACCTAGAGGGCAACCAGTGGGTCCGTCTCCTCTATACCACCTGGTAGTTTGGTGGATGGGACTACCAGCTCTCTGTAACCTAGAGGGCAACCAGTGGGTCCATCTCCTCTATACCACCCACCTGGTAGTGTGGTGGATGGGACTACCAGCTCTCTGTAACCTAGAGGACAACCAGTGGGTCCATCTCCTCTATACCACCTGGTAGTGTGGTGGATGGGACTACCAGCTCTCTGTAACCTAGAGGACAACCAGTGGGTCCGTCTCCTCTATACCACCCACCTGGTAGTGTGGTGGATGGGACTACCAGCTCTCTGTAACCTAGAGGGCAACCAGTGGGTCCGTCTCCTCTATACCACCCACCTGGTAGTGTGATGGATGGGACTACCAGCTCTCTGTAACCTAGAGGACAACCAGTGGGTCCATCTCCTCTATACCACCCACCTGGTAGTGTGGTGGATGGGACTACCAGCTCTCTGTAACCTAGAGGGCAACCAGTGGGTCCGTCTCCTCTATACCACCCACCTGGTAGTGTGATGGATGGGACTACCAGCTCTCTGTAACCTAGAGGGCAACCAGTGGGTCCATCTCCTCTATACCACCTGGTAGTGTGGTGGATGGGACTACCAGCTCTCTGTAACCTAGAGGACAACCAGTGGGTCCGTCTCCTCTATACCACCCACCTGGTAGTGTGGTGGATGGGACTACCAGCTCTCTGTAACCTAGAGGGCAACCAGTGGGTCCATCTCCTCTATACCACCTGGTAGTGTGGTGGATGGGACTACCAGCTCTCTGTAACCTAGAGGGCAACCAGTGGGTCCATCTCCTCTATACCACCTGGTAGTGTGGTGGATGGGACTACCAGCTCTCTGTAACCTAGAGGGCAACCAGTGGGTCCGTCTCCTCTATACCACCTGGTAGTGTGGTGGATGGCACTACCAGCTCTCTGTAACCTAGAGGACAACCAGTGGGTCCGTCTCCTCTATACCACCCACCTGGTAGTGTGGTGGATGGGACTACCAGCTCTCTGTAACCTAGAGGGCAACCAGTGGGTCTGTCTCCTCTATACCACCCACCTGGTAGTGTGGTGGATGGGACTACCAGCTCTCTGTAACCTAGAGGGCAACCAGTGGGTCCGTCTCCTCTATACCACCCACCTGGTTGTGTGGTGGATGGGACTACCAGCTCTCTGTAACCTAGAGGGCAACCAGTGGGTCCGTCTCCTCTATACCACCTGGTAGTGTGGTGGATGGGACTACCAGCTCTCTGTAACCTAGAGGGCAACCAGTGGGTCCGTCTCCTCTATTCCACCTGGTAGTGTGGTGGATGGGACTACCAGCTCTCTGTAACCTAGAGGGAAACCAGTGGGTCCGTCTCCTCTATACCACCCACCTGGTAGTGTGGTGGATGGGACTACCAGCTCTCTGTAACCTAGAGGGAAACCAGTGGGTCCGTCTCCTCTATACCACCTGGTAGTTTGGTGGATGTGACTACCAGCTCTCTGTAACCTAGAGGGAAACCAGTGGGTCCGTCTCCTCTATACCACCTGGTAGTGTGGTGGATGGGACTACCAGCTCTCTGTAACCTAGAGGGAAACCAGTGGGTCCGTCTCCTCTATACCACCCACCTGGTAGTGTGGTGGATGGGACTACCAGCTCTCTGTAACCTAGAGGGAAACCAGTGGGTCCGTCTCCTCTATACCACCCACCTGGTAGTGTGGTGGATGGGACTACCAGCTCTCTGTAACCTAGAGGGCAACCAGTGGGTCCATCTCCTCTATACCACCTGGTAGTTTGGTGGATGTGACTACCAGCTCTCTGTAACCTAGAGGACAACCAGTGGGTCCAGCTCCTCTATACCACCCACCTGGTAGTGTGGTGGATGGGACTACCAGCTCTCTGTAACCTAGAGGGAAACCAGTGGGTCCGTCTCCTCTATACCACCCACCTGGTAGTGTGGTGGATGGGACTACCAGCTCTCTGTAACCTAGAGGGAAACCAGTGGGTCCGTCTCCTCTATACCACCCACCTGGTAGTGTGGTGGATGGGACTACCAGCTCTCTGTAACCTAGAGGGCAACCAGTGGGTCCATCTCCTCTATACCACCTGGTAGTTTGGTGGATGTGACTACCAGCTCTCTGTAACCTAGAGGACAACCAGTGGGTCCATCTCCTCTATACCACCTGGTAGTGTGGTGGATGGGACTACCAACTCTCTGTAACCTAGAGGGAAACCAGTGGGTCCGTCTCCTCTATACCACCCACCTGGTAGTGTGGTGGATGGGACTACCAGCTCTCTGTAACCTAGAGGACAACCAGTGGGTCCATCTCCTCTATACCACCTGGTAGTGTGGTGGATGGGACTACCAGCTCTCTGTAACCTAGAGGGCAACCAGTGGGTCCATCTCCTCTATACCACCCACCTGGTAGTGTGGTGGATGGGACTACCAGCTCTCTGTAACCTAGAGGACAACCAGTGGGTCCGTCTCCTCTATACCACCCACCTGGTAGTGTGGTGGATGGGACTACCAGCTCTCTGTAACCTAGAGGGCAACCAGTGGGTCCGTCTCCTCTATACCACCTGGTAGTGTGGTGGATGGGACTACCAGCTCTCTGTAACCTAGAGGGCAACCAGTGGGTCCATCTCCTCTATACCACCCACCTGGTAGTGTGGTGGATGGGACTACCAGCTCTCTGTAACCTAGAGGGCAACCAGTGGGTCTGTCTCCTCTATACCACCTGGTAGTTTGGTGGATGGGACTACCAGCTCTCTGTAACCCAGAGGGCAACCAGTGGGTCCATCTCCTCTATACAACCCACCTGGTAGTGTGGTGGATGGGACTACCAGCTCTCTGTAACCTAGAGGGCAACCAGTGGGTCCATCTCCTCTAAACCACCTGGTAGTGTGATGGATGGGACTACCAGCTCTCTGTAACCTAGAGGGCAACCAGTGGGTCCGTCTCCTCTATACCACCTGGTAGTGTGGTGGATGGGACTACCAGCTCTCTGTAACCTAGAGGGCAACCAGTGGGTCCGTCTCCTCTATTCCACCTGGTAGTTTGGTGGATGGGACTACCAGCTCTCTGTAACCTAGAGGGAAACCAGTGGGTCCGTCTCCTCTATACCACCCACCTGGTAGTGTGGTGGATGGGACTACCAGCTCTCTGTAACCTAGAGGGAAACCAGTGGGTCCGTCTCCTCTATACCACCTGGTAGTGTGGTGGATGGGACTACCAGCTCTCTGTAACCTAGAGGACAACCAGTGGGTCCATCTCCTCTATACCACCCACCTGGTAGTGTGGTGGATGGGACTATCAGCTCTCTGTAACCTAGAGGGCAACCAGTGGGTCCGTCTCCTCTATACCACCTGGTAGTGTGGTGGATGGGACTACCAGCTCTCTGTAACCTAGAGGACAACCAGTGGGTCCGTCTCCTCTATACCACCTGGTAGTGTGGTGGATGGGACTACCAGCTCTCTGTAACCTAGAGGACAACCAGTGGGTCCATCTCCTCTATACCACCTGGTAGTGTGGTGGATGGGACTACCAGCTCTCTGTAACCTAGAGGGCAACCAGTGGGTCCGTCTCCTCTATACCACCCACCTGGTAGTGTGGTGGATGGGACTACCAGCTCTCTGTAACCTAGAGGACAACCAGTGGGTCCATCTCCTCTATACCACCCACCTGGTAGTGTGGTGGATGGGACTACCAGCTCTCTGTAACCTAGAGGACAACCAGTGGGTCCATCTCCTCTATACCACCTGGTAGTGTGATGGATGGGACTACCAGCTCTCTGTAACCTAGAGGGCAACCAGTGGGTCCATCTCCTCTATACCACCTGGTAGTGTGGTGGATGGGACTACCAGCTCTCTGTAACCTAGAGGACAACCAGTGGGTCCGTCTCCTCTATACCACCCACCTGGTAGTGTGGTGGATGGGACTACCAGCTCTCTGTAACCTAGAGGGCAACCAGTGGGTCCGTCTCCTCTATACCACCCACCTGGTAGTGTGGTGGATGGGACTACCAGCTCTCTGTAACCTAGAGGGCAACCAGTGGGTCCGTCTCCTCTATACCACCTGGTACTTTGGTGGATGGGACTACCAGCTCTCTGTAACCTAGAGGACAACCAGTGGGTCCATCTCCTCTATACCACCTGGTAGTGTGGTGGATGGGACTACCAACTCTCTGTAACCTAGAGGGCAACCAGTGGGTCCATCTCCTCTATACCACCCACCTGGTAGTGTGGTGGATGGGACTACCAGCTCTCTGTAACCTAGAGGACAACCAGTGGGTCCATCTCCTCTATACCACCTGGTAGTGTGGTGGATGGGACTACCAGCTCTCTGTAACCTAGAGGGCAACCAGTGGGTCCGTCTCCTCTATACCACCCACCTGGTAGTGTGGTGGATGGGACTACCAGCTCTCTGTAACCTAGAGGGCAACCAGTGGGTCCATCTCCTCTATACCACCCACCTGGTAGTGTGGTGGATGGGACTACCAGCTCTCTGTAACCTAGAGGACAACCAGTGGGTCCATCTCCTCTATACCACCTGGTAGTGTGGTGGATGGGACTACCAGCTCTCTGTAACCTAGAGGACAACCAGTGGGTCCGTCTCCTCTATACCACCCACCTGGTAGTGTGGTGGATGGGACTACCAGCTCTCTGTAACCTAGAGGGCAACCAGTGGGCCCGTCTCCTCTATACCACCTGGTAGTGTGGTGGATGGGACTACCAGCTCTCTGTAACCTAGAGGACAACCAGTGGGTCCATCTCCTCTATACCACCTGGTAGTGTGGTGGATGGGACTACCAGCTCCTGGTAGTCCCATCAGCTCCTGGTAGTCCTGCTCTTTAGTCCAAAGGCAGATGACCTCAGGCCTTGGATATTCCAGGATGAGATAGTGAAGGTTTTGTGTTCCATAAAGTGTCCAATGTTGTTAATCATGTGGTTTGGCCTCAGATCAGTGTGAGCAGAGCCTGCTGAGCATCTGGTACATGCCATTGGCTTGGGCTAGTGTCAGAGTGGGGGTTGGGCTGTTTGCCTGCTCCACGGCCTGGGCGTATGTGTGACTTCCATTTTGAGGCCCTCTTTGCAGGGGTGGGGGGGGCAGGAGGGGCATAGGTCTGATCTGAGGGGGCCTATATGGGGGTTTGGGCATGGTTGACTTGGGGGGTGTGGATTGGTTGGACTGGGGGTGTAGATGTGGCTGGTGGTACTGTAGTCTGGATGTAGGTCCTCATGTGTGGGTCCTCATGTGTGGGTCCTCTCAGTGTGGGTCCTCATGTGTGGGTCCTCTCAGTGTGGGTCCTCATGTGTGGGTGTAACAGTATAGCTTCCGTTCCTCTCCTCGTCCCTACCTGGGCTCGAACCAGGGATCCTCTGCACACATCGACAACAGCCACCCCACGAAGCATCGTTACCCATCGCGTCACAAAAGCTGCGGCCCTCGCAGAGCAAAGGGGAACAACTACTTCAAGGTCTCAGAGCGAGTGACGTCACCCGATTGAAACGCTATTAGCGCGCACCACCGCTAACCCAGCTAGCCATTTCACATCGGTTACACAGATCCGGGGGAGAGGGGGGGTCCAGCAGGTCTGGGAAAGTGTCTCGCTGGTCTGGGCGGGGGGAAATATTTGTGTTTACCCGCTGTATGGCAGGAGGGTGGAGCAGTCACGGCTGTTTGAATGAGCTGTCACGGCTGGGTGGAGCTGTCACGGCTGAAGGAGCTGTCACGGCAGGGTGGAGCTGTCACGGCAGGGTGGAGCTGTCACGGCAGGGTGGAGCTGTCACGGCAGGGTGGAGCTGTCACGGCAGGGTGGAGCTGTCACGGAAGTTTGAAGGAGCGGACCAAGATGCAGCGTTTCCGTAGTTCCACATATTTTATTAAAATCAGTGAAACTGAATGCAAGAATTAAACACTACAAGCAAAAACAAAACAACAAACCGTGACGCAGGAGGAACAATAACCTCACGAAGAACAATCACCCACAAACACCTGTGGGACAAACCTAAACATAAATAGGACCTCCAATTAGAGACAACGACAACCTGCTGCCTCTAATCGGAGGACATGCCAAACACCATCAACATAGAAATGCAAACCTAGAACCAAAACATAGACATACAAAACCCAGATAAACACCCCCTGTCACACCCTGACCTATTCTACCATAGAAAATAACACTCACTATGGTCAGGACATGACAGGAGCCCTAGACTGGAGCATAATACAGCCCCTAGACTGGAGCATAACACAGCATCTAGACTGGAGCATAACACAGCATCTAGACTGGAGCATAACACAGCCCCTAGACTGGAGCATAACACAGCATCTAGACTGGAGCATAACACAGCATCTAGACTGGAGCATAACACAGCATCTAGACTGGAGCATAACACAGCCCCTAGACTGGAGCATAACACAGCATCTAGACTGGAGCATAACACAGCCCCTAGACTGGAGCATAACACAGCATCTAGACTGGAGCATAACACAGCATCTAGACTGGAGCATAACACAGCCCCTAGACTGGAGCATAACACAGCCCCTAGACTGGAGCATAACACAGCCCCTAGACTGGAGCATAACACAGCCCCTAGACTGGAGCATAACACAGCCCCTAGACTGGAGCATAACACAGCCCCTAGACTGGAGCATAACACAGCCCCTAGACTGGAGCATAACACAGCCCCTAGACTGGAGCATAACACAGCCCTAGACTGGAGCATAACACAGCCCCTAGACTGGAGCATAACACAGCCCCTAGACTGGAGCATAACACAGCCCCTAGACTGGAGCATAACACAGCCCCTAGACTGGAGCATAACACAGCCTCTAGACTGGAGCATAACACAGCATCTAGACTGAGAGAGAGAGAGAGACAGAGAACCCCAGAGAGACAGAGGGGGAGGCAGAGAGACAGAGGGGGAGGCAGAGAGACAGAGAACCCCAGAGAGACAGAGGGGGAGGCAGAGAGAGAGAACCCCAGAGAGACAGAGGGGGAGGCATCGAGACAGAGGGGGAGGCAGAGAGACAGAGAACCCCAGAGAGACAGAGGGGGAGACAGAGACAGAGAACCCCAGAGAGACAGAGGGGGAGGCAGAGACAGAGAACCCCAGAGAGACAGGGGGGGAGGCAGAGAGACAGAGGGGGAGGCAGAGAGACAGAGGGGGAGGCAGAGAGAGAGAGAACCCCAGAGAGACAGAGGAGGAGGCAGAGAGACAGAGGAGGAGGCAGAGAGACAAGGGGGGAGGCGGAGAGAGACAGAGAACCCCAGAGAGACAGAGGGGGAGGCAGAGACAGAGAACTCCAGAGAGACAGAGGGGGAGGCAGAGAGAGACAACCCTAGAGAGACAGAGGGGGGGGGGGCAGAGAGAGAGAACCCCAGAGAGAGAGAGGGGGAGGCAGAGAGACAGAGAACCCCAGAGAGACAGAGGGGGAGACAGAGAGACAGAGAACCCCAGAGAGACAGAGGGGGAGGCAGAGAGACAGAGGGGGAGGCGGAGAGAGAGAGGGGAGGCAGAAAGAGAGAGAACCCCAGAGAGACAGAGGAGGAGGCAGAGAGACAGGGGAGGAGGCAGAGAGAGAGAACCCCAGAGAGACAGATGGGGAGGCGGAGGCGAACACAGGGGAGGCAGAGGGGAGAGAGGGGAGGAGGCAGAGAGAGAGAGGGGGAGGCAGAGAGAGAGAGGGGGAGGCAGAGAGAGAGAGGGGTGAGACAGAGAGCCACAGAGCGCCGCATCGCCCCAGGTACCAGGCTCATTAGCAGATAAAAGCGACCTTTCCCCGTGACCCCTGAACCAAGAGGTTGCCATGGAGTCTACCAGTCCCGGCCCGGCTGGAGCATGCTGGGGGTCGGAATGAATACGAGGCTGCAGGGAAAATTATTAAGATCCCCTCCTCCTCACCCATGTCTCCCCCCCTCACCCATGTCTCCCCCAAACCCCCTCCTAGACTATTGCTCCCCCACATTGGTATTTATACACTTCATGCCTTCTTGAACTCACTTCTTGAAGTTATGCTCAAACTTAATGTGCTGCTCTCTCTCTCTCTCTCTGTCTCTCTCTCTCTCTCTCTCTCTCTCTCTCTCTCTCTCTCTCTCTGTCTCTCTCTCTCTCTCTCCGTCTCTCTCTCTGTCTCTCACTGTCTCTCTCTGTCTCTCTCTCTCTCTCTCTCTCTGTCTCTCTCTCTATCACTCTTTCTCTATCCCCCTCTCTATCACTCACTCTCTCTCTCCCACTGTCTCTCTCTCTCTCTCTCTCTCTCTGTCTCTGTCTCTCTCTCTATCCCCTCTCTCTCTCTCTCTCTCTCTCTCTCTCTGTCTCTGTCTCTCTCTCTACCCCCTCTCTCTCTCTCTCTCCCTCTCTCTCTCTCCCCTCCTCTCTCTCTGCTCTCTCTCGTCTCTCTCTCTGCTGTCTGTCTCTCCTCTGTCTCTCTCTCTGTCCTCTCTCTCCTCC
>NW_021822592.1:0-22021 GCF_901001165.1 Salmo trutta
TTAGTGAAATACTGTAACAGTTCAGTGTGTTATAGTGTACACCAGCAGGTTGAACTACTGTAACAGTTCTGGTTGTTATGGTTGTTCTCTATCTAGGAGGTGAACTACTTGTAACCAATTCATGTGTGTTATAGCCCGTCAGGTGTTGACTTACTGTAACAGTTTCAGTGTATTATAGTGTCTCTAGGAGGTGAACTACTGTAAACAGTTCAAGTGTGTTATAGTGTCTCTAGGAGGTTAAATACTGTAACAGTACAGTGTGTAAAAGTGTGTTCAGGAGGTGACTACTGAACAGCTTTCAGATGTGTTTATAGTGCCCTCTAGGGAGGTTACTACCGTAACAGTTCAGTGGTGTTATAGTGTTCCTCTAGGTAGGGTTGAACCTACTGTAACATTTCAGTGTGTTATAGTGTCTCTAGGAGGTGAAATACTGTAACAGTTCAGTGTGTTATTGAGTCTCAAGGAAATTAACTACTGTACACCTTTCCGTTTGTTATAGTGTCTCTTGGACGTGAACTACTGTAATATTTCAGTGTGTTATAGTGTCTCTATCCAGTTGGTGAACTACAGTAATTGTTCAGTGTGTTAAAGTGTCACCAGCAGGTGAACAACTGTAACAGTTCAGTGTGTTATAGTGTCTCTAGGAGTTGAAAAACTGTAACAGTTCAGTGTGTTATAGTGTCTCTAGAAGATGAACTACCGTAACAGTTCAGTGTGTTATAGTGACTCTTGGAGGTGAACTACTGTAACAGTGCAGTGTGTGATAGTGTCTCTAGGAGCTGAAATACTGTAACAGTTCAGGATGTTATAGTGTCTCTAGGAGTTGAACTACTGTAACAGTTCAGTGTGTTATTGAGTTTCAAGGTAATGAACTGCTGTAAAAGTTCAGTGTGTTATAATGTCTCCAGGAGCTGAAATACTGTAACAGTTCAGTGTGTTATAGTGACTCTAGGAGGTGAACTACTGTAACAGTTCAGGATGTTATGTTGTCTGTATCTAGGAGGTGAACTCCTGTAACAATTCAGTGTGTTATAGCACCGTCAGGGGTTGAATTACTGTAACAGTTCAGTGTGTTATAGTGTCTCTAGGAGGTGAAATACTGTAACAGTTCAGTGTTTTATAGTGTCTCTAGGAGGTGAACTACTGTAACAGTTCAGTGTGTAATAGTGTCTCTAGGAGGTGAACTACTGTAGTAGTTCAGTGTGTCAAAGTGTCTCTAGGAGTTGTAATACTGTCACAGTTCAGTGTGTTATTGAGTCTCAATGAAATGAACTGCTGTAATATTTCAGTGTGTTATAGTGTCTCTTGGAAGTGAACTACTGTAATATTTCAGTGTGTTATAGTGCCTCTATCCATTTGGTGAACAACAATAATTGTTCAGTGTGTTATAGTGTCACTGGGAGGTAATCTGCTGTAACAGTTCAGTGTGTTATAATGTCTCCAAGAGGTGAACTAATGTAACAGTTCAGTGTGTTATGGTGTCACCAGCAGGTGAACTACTGTAACAGTTCAGTGTGTTATAGTGACTCTAGGAGGTGAAATACTGTAGCAGTTCAGTGTGTTATAGTGTCACTTGCCGGTGAACTCCTGTAACAGTTTAGTGTGGTATATTGTCTCTAGGAGGTGAAATACTGTGACAGTTCACTGTGTTATAGTGTCTCTAGGAGGTGAACTACTGTAACAATGCAGTGTGTTATAGTGTCACTAGCAGTTGAACTACTGTAACAGTTCAGTGTGTTATAGTGACTCTAGTAGGTGAAATACTGTAACAGTTCAGTGTGTTTTAGTGTCTCTATGTGGTGAACTTCTGTCACAGTTCAGTGTATTGGAGAGTCTCTAGGAGTTGAACTATTGTAACAGTGCAGTGTGTTATAGTGACTCTAGGAGGTGAAATAAAGTAACAGTTGAGTGTGTTATAGCGTCTCTGTGCAGTTAGTAAAATACTGTAACAGTTCAGGGTGTTATAGTGTCACCAGCATGTGAACTCATGTAACAGTTTAGTGTGTTATGTTGTCTCTATCTAGGAGTTGAACTATTGTAACAGTGCAGTGTGTTATAGTGACTCTAGGAGGTGAAATACTGTAACAGTTCAGTGTGTAATAGTGACTCTAGGAGGTGAACTACTGTATCAGTTCAGTGTGTTATAGTGTCACTAGGAGGTGAACTACTGTAACAGTTCAGTGTGTTATAGTGACTCTAGGAGGTGAACTACTGTAACAGTTCAGGATGTTATAGTGTCTCTAGGAGATGAACTACTGTAAAAGTTCAGTTTGTTTTAGTGTTTCTTGGAAGTAAACTACTGCAATATTTGATTTACTGAAACAGTTCAGTGTGTTATAGTGTCGCTAGCAGGTGAACTACTGTAAAAGTTTGGTGTGTTATAGTGTCACCAGCAGGTGAACTACTGTAAAAGTTCAGTGTGTAATAGTGTCTCTAGGAGGTGAAATACTGTAACAGTTCAGTGTGTTATAGTGACTCCAGGAGGTGAACTACTGTAACAGTTCAGTGTGTTATAGTGTCTCTAGGAGGTGAACTACTGTAACAGTTCAGTGTGTTATAGTCTCGCTAGGAGGTGAATTACTTTAACAGTTCAGTGTGTTATAGTGTCTCTAAGAGGTAAACTAATTCAACAGCTCAGTGTGTTCTAGTGTCACTATCAAGTTAGTGAACTACTGTAACTGTTCATAGTTTATAGTGACTCTAGGAGGTGAACTACTGTAACAGTTCAGTGTGTTATATTGTCTCTAGGAGGTGAAATACTGTAACAGTTCAGTGTGTTATAGTGTCTCTGTCTAGGAGGTGAAACTCTGTAACAGTTCAGTGTGTTATAGTGTCTCTAGAAGGTGAAATACTTTAACAGTTCAGTGTGTTATAGTGTCACCAGCAGGTGAACAACTGTAACAGTTCAGTGTGTTATCTTGTCACCAGCAGGTGAACAACTATAACAGTTCAGTGTGTTATAGTGACTCTAGGAGGTGAACTACTGTAACAGTTCAATGTGTTATTGAGTCTCAAGGAAATGAACTACTGTAATATTTCAGTGTGTTGTAGTGTCTCTATCCAGTTGGTGACCTACAGTAATTGTTCAGTGTGTTATAGTGTCACTGGAAGGTGATCTGCTGTAAAAGTTGGGTGTGTTATAGTGTCTCTATGTGGTGAACTTTTGTCACAGTTCAGTGTATTGGAGAGACTTTAGGAGGTGAACGATTGTAACAGTGCATTGTGTTAGTTTCTCTAGGAGGTGAACTACTGTAACAGTTCAGTGTGTTTTGGTGACTCTAGGAGGTGAAATACTGTAACAGTTCAGTGTGTTTTGGTGACTCTAGGAGGTGAAATACTGTAACAGTTCAGTGTGTTATAGTGTCTCTAGGATGTGAAAAACTGTAACAGATCAGTGTGTTATAGTGTCACTAGGAGGTGAACGAATGAAACATTTCAGTGTGTTATTGTGTCTGTCTATAGGAGATTAACTACTGTGACAGTTCAGTGTGTTATAAGGTCTCCAAGAGATAAACCACTGTGACAGTTCATTGTGTTATAGTGACTCTAGGATTTGAACTACTGTAACAGTTCAGGATGTTATAGTGTCTCTAGGAGATGAACTACTGTAACAGTTCAGTGTGTTTTTGAGTCACAAGGAAATGAACTACTGTAAAAGTTCAGTGTGTTTTAGTGTTTCTTGGAAGTAAACTACTGTAATATTGGAATTACTGAAACAGTTCAGTGTGTTATAGTGTCGCTAGCAGGTGAACTACTGTAAAAGTTTGGTGTGTTATAGTGTCACCAGAAGGTGAACTACTGTAAAAGTTCAGTGTGTTATAGTGTCACCAGCAGGTGAACAACTGTAACAGTTCAGTGTGTTATCTTGTCACCAGCAGGTGAACAACAGTTCAGTGTGTTATAGTGACTCTAGGAGGTGAACTACTGTAACAGTTCAGTGTGTTATTGAGTCTCTTGGAAGTGAACTACTGTAATATTTCAGTGTGTTATAGTGTCTCTATCCAGTTGGTGACCTACAGTAATTGTTCAGTGTGTTATAGTGTCACTGGGAGGTAATCTGCTGTAAAAGTTTGGTGTGTTATAGTGTCTCTATATGGTGAACTTCTGTCACAGTTCAGTGTATTGGAGAGACTTTAGGAGGTGAACTATTGTAACAGTGCAGTGTATTAGTGACTCTAGGAGGTGAAATACTGTAACAGGTCAGTGTGTTATAGTGTCTCTGTGCAGTTAGTGAAATACTGTAACAGTTCAGTGTGTTATAGTGTCACCAGCAGGTGAACTACTGTAACAGTTCTGTGTGTTATGTTGTCTCTATCTAGGAGGTGAACTACTGTAACAATTCAGTGTGTTATAGCACCGTCAGGTGTTGAATTACTGTAACAGTTCAGTGTGTTATAGTGTCTCTAGGAGGTGAACTACTGTAACAGTTCAGTGTGTTATAGTGTCTCTAGGAGGTGAACTACTGTAACAGATCAGTGTGTTATAGTGTCTCACTCTAAGAGGTGAACTACTGTAACAGTTCAGTGTGTTATAGTGTCTCTATGAGTTGAACTTCTGTAACAGTTCAGTGTGTTATAGTGTCTCTAGGAAATGAACTACTGCAACATTTCAGTAAGTTATAGTGTCTCTATCCAGTTGGTGATCTACAGTAATTGTTCAGTGTGTTATAGTGTCTCTGAGAAGTGAACTACTGTAATTGTTCAGTGTGTTATAGTGTCTCTAGGTGGTGAACTACTGTAACAGTTCAGTGTTTTATAGTGTCTCTAGGAGGTGAACTACTGTAACAGTTCAGTGTGTTATAGTGTCTCTAGGAGGTGAACTACTGTAACAGTTCAGTGTGTTATAGTGTCTCTAGGAGTTGTAATACTGTCACAGTTCAGTGTGTTATTGAGTCTCAAGGAAATGAACTGCTGTAATATTTCAGTGTGTTATAGTGCCTCTATCCAGTTGGTGAACAACAGTAATTGTTCAGTGTGTTATAGTGTCACTGGGTGGTAATCTGCTGTAACAGTTCAGTGTGTTATAATGTCTTCAGGAGATGAACTAATGTAACAGTTCAGTGTGTTATGGTGTCACCAGCAGGTGAACTACTGTAACAGTTCAGTGTGTTATAGTGACTCTAGGAGGTGAAATACTGTAACAGTTCAGTGTGTTATAGTGTCACTTGCCGGTGAACTCCTGTAACAGTTTAGTGTGGTATATTGTCTCTAGGAGGTGAAATACTGTGACAGTTCACTGTGTTATAGTGTCTCTAGGAGGTGAACTACTGTAACAATGCAGTGTGTTATAGTGTCACTAGCAGTTGAACTACTGTAACAGTTCAGTGTGTTATAGTGACTCTAGTAGGTGAAATACTGTAACAGTTCAATGTGTTTTAGTGTCTCTTTGTGGTGAACTTCTGTCACAGTTCAGTGTATTGGAGAGTCTCTAGGAGTTGAACTATTGTAACAGTGCAGTGTGTTATAGTGACTCTAGGAGGTGAAATACTGTAACAGTTGAGTGTGTTATAGTGTCTCTGTGCAGTTAGTAAAATACTGTAACAGTTCAGTGTGTTATAGTGTCACCAGCATGTGATCTCCTGTAACAGTTTAGTGTGTTATGTTGTCTCTATCTAGGAGTTGAACTATTGTAACAGTGCAGTGTGTTATAGTGACTCTAGGAGGTGAAATACTGTAACAGTTCAGTGTGTAATAGTGACTCTAGGAGGTGAACTACTGTATCAGTTCAATGTGTTATAGTGTCACTAGGAGGTGAACTACTGTAACAGTTCAGTGTGTTATAGTGACTCTTGGAGGTGAACTACTGTGACAGTTCAATGTGTTATAGTGTCTCCAGGAGGTGAACTTCTTTCACAGTTCAGTGTGTTGGAGAGTTTCCAGGAGGTGAACTAATGTAAAAGCTCAGTGTGTTATAGTGTCTCTATGTGGTGTAGTACTGTAACAGCTCAGTGTGTTATAGTGTCTCTAGCAGGTGAACTACTGTAACAGTCCAGTGTGTTATAGTGACTCTAGGAGGTGAACTACTGTAACAGTTCAATGTGTTATTGAGTCTCAAGGAAATGAACTACTGTAAAAGTTCAGTGTGTTTTAGTGTCTCTAGGAAATGAACTTCTGTAACATTTCAGTGTGTTATTGTGTCTCTAGGAAGTGTACTCCTGTAACAGTTCAGTGTGTTAAAGTACCTCTAGGAGCTGAACGACTGAAACAGTTCAATGTGTTATAGTGTTTCTAGGAGAAATATTACTGTAACAGTTCAGTGTGTTATAGTGTCTCTCTGTAGGCGGTGAACTACTTAAACAATTCAGTGTGTTAAAGTGTCATTTGCAGGTGAACTACTGTAACAGTTCAGTGATTTACATTGTCTCTCTCTAGGAGTTGATCTACTGTAACAGTTCAGTGTTTTGTCGTGTCTCTAGGAGGTGAAATACTATAACAGTTCAGTGTGCTATAGTGTCTCTAGGAAGCGCACTTCTGTAACAGTTCTTTGTGTTATAGTGTCTCTAGGAGGTGAACTACTGTAACAGTTCAGTGTGTTATAGTGTCTCTAGGAGTTGAACTACTGTAACAGTTCAGTGTGTTATAGTGTCTCCCTCTAAGAGGTGAACTATTGTAACAGTTCAGTGTGTTATAGTGTCTCTAGGAGTTGAACTACTGTAACATTTCAGTAAGTTATAGTGTCCCTATCCAGTTGGTGATCTACAGTAATTGTTCAGTGTGTTATAGTGTCTCTGGGAAGTGAACTACTGTAAAAGTTCAGTGTGTTATAGTGTCTCCAGGAGGTGAAATACTGTAACAGTTCAGTGAGTTATAATGTCTCTAGGTGGTGAACTACTGTGATAGTACAGTGTGTTATAGTGTCTCATGGTGGTGAAATACTGTAACAGTACAGTGTGTTATAGTGTCTCTAGTTGGTGAACTACGGTAACAGTACAGTGTGTTATAGTGTCACTTGCAGGTGAACTACTGTAACAGTTCAATTAGTTATAGTGTCTCTCCTTAACCTGTTAGGGTATAGGGGGCAGTATTGAGAATTTTTTGAAAAAATATGTGCCCATTTTTAACTGCCTCCTACACCTACCCAGTAACTACAATATGCATATACTTATTATATATGGATAGAAAACACCCTAAAGTTTCAAAAACTGTTTGAATGGTGTCTGTGAGTATAACAGAACTCATTTGGCAGGCAAAACCCTGAGACAGATTCTGACAGGAAGTGGATACCTGATGTGATGAATTGACTTTGAGCCTATGCCATTGAAAAACAAAGGGGGTGAGGAATATTCTGGCACTTCCTATTGCTTCCACAAGATGTCCCCAGCCTTTACAAAGTGTTTTGAGTGTTCTACAGTGAGATCTGACCGAATAAGAGCCATGGAACGTGATGGTCCATTAGACACCTGGCGCGCGATTTGATGGTGGGTACTCTCATTCCGAAACGTTTTAAAAGAAAACCCAATGGTCCGCCTTGAATTTTATTCATGTTCTGGTTAAAAAAGGCCCTAATGATTTATGCGATACAACGTTTGACATGTTTGAACGAACGGAAATATATTTTTTCCGTTCTTGAAGTGAAGTGAAGTCCGGCTGGCTTAGATCATGTGCTACAACACGGAGGTTTTTCGACATAAATGATGAGCTTTTTTGAACAAAAATACATTCGTTATGGACCTGGGACTCTTTGGAAGTGACATCTGATGAAGAGAATCAAAGGTAATGGATTATTTATATAGTATTTTCGATTTTAGATTCCTCCAACATGGCGGTTAGTCTGTATCGCGATGCGTATTTCTCTGGCGCAGTGCTCAGATTATTGCAAAGTGTGATTTCCCAGTAAGGTTAATTTTAAATCTGACAAGTCCATTGCGTTCAAGAGATGTAAATCTATAATTCTTTGAATGACAATATAATATTTTAGCAATGTTTTCTATTATTAATTAATTATTTTGTTGTCATGACTTGACTGCCGGTATTGGAGGGAAACGATTTCCTGAACATCAACGCCATAGTAAAACACTGTTTTTAGATATAAATATGAACTTGATAGAACTAAAAATGCATGCATTGTCTAACATAATGTCCTAGGAGTGTCATCTGATGGAGATTGTAAAAGGTTAGTGCATAATTTTAGCTGATTGTATGGTTTTGGTGAAGCCTGTCTTTGAATCGACAATGCATTGCACACCGCTATTGTCAATGTACTCTCCTAACATAACCTAACTTTATGCTTTCCCAGTAAAACCTTTTTGAAATCGGTAAACGTGGTTAGATTAAGAAGATGTTTATCTTTCAAAGGCTGTAAGTTAGTTGTATGTTTGAGAAATTTGAATTTGTACATTTATTTGGTTTCAAATTTGCCGCTCTTGAAATGCACCTGCTGTTGATAGGGTGCGCCACGGGGGGCACGCTAACGTCCCAGTTAGCCTCAAGAAGTTAAGAAGTGAACTTCTGTAACAATTCAGTGTGTTATAGTGTCTCTCTCTAGGAAGAGTACTTCTGTAACAGTTCAGTGTGGTATAATGTCTCTAGCAGCTGAACTACTGTAACAGATCATTGTGTTATAGTGTCTCTGGGATGTGAACTTCTGTTACAGTTCATTGTGTTATAGTGTCTCTAGGAGGTGAACTACTGTAATAGATCAGTGTGTTATAGTGTCACCAGCAGGTGAACTACTGTAACAGTTCAGTGTGTTATAGTGTCTCTAGGAGGTGAACTACTGTAACAGATCAGTGTGTTATAGTGTCTCTAGGAGGTGAAATACTGTAACAGATCAGTGTTATAATGTCTCTAGGAGCTGAACTACTGTAACATTTCAGTGTGTTATAGTGTCTCTAGGAGGTGAACTACTGTAACAGTTCAATGTGTTATAGTGTCTCTAGGAGGTGAACTACTGTAACATTTCAGTGTGTTATAGGTTCTCCAGGAGGTGAAGTATTGTAACAGTTCAGTGTGTTATAGTGTCTCTTGGAGGTGATCTACCGTAACAGTTCAGTGTGTTATAGTGTCTCTAGGAAATGAACTACTGCAACATTTCAGTAAGTTATAGTGTCTCTATCCAGTTGGTGATCTACAGTAATTGTTCAGTGTGTTATAGTGTCTCTAAGAGTTGAACTACTGTAACAGTTCAGTGTGTTATAGTGTCTCTAGGTGGTGAACTACTGTAACAGTTCAGTGTGTTATAGTGTCTCTAGGTGGTGAACTACTGTAATTGTTCAGTGTGTTATAGTGTCTCTAGGTGGTGAACTACTGTAACAGTACAGTGTGTTATAGTGTCTCTAGGAGTTGAACTACTGTAACAGTACAGTGTGTTATAGTGTCACTTGCAGGTGAACTACTGTAACAGTTCAATAAGTTATAGTGTCTCTCCTTAACTTCTTGGGGCTATGTGGGACGTTAGCGTGCCACCCGTGGCGCACCCTATCAACAGCAGATGCATTTCAAGAGCGGCAAATTTGAAACCAAATAAATGTCAAAATTCAAATTTCTCAAACATACAACTAACTTACAGCCTTTGAAAGATAAACATCTTCTTAATCTAACCACGTTTACCGATTTCAAAAAGGTTTTACGGGGAAAGCATAAAGTTAGGTTATGTTAGGAGAGTACATTGACAATAGCTGTGTGTAGTGTATTGTCGATTCAAAGACAGGCGTCACCAAAACCATAAAATCAGCTAAAATTATGCACTAACCTTTTACAATCTCCATCAGATGACACTCCTAGGACATTATGTTAGACAATACATGCATTTTTAGTTCTATCAAGTTCATATTTATATCTAAAAACAGCGTTTTACTATGGCGTTGATGTTCAGGAAATCGTTTCCCTCCAATACCGGCAGTCAAGTCATGACAACAAAATAATTATTTAATATTAGAAAACATTGGTAAAATATTATATTGTCATTCAAAGAATTATAGATTTACATCTCTTGAACGCAATGGACTTGCCAGATTTAAAATTAACCTTACTGGGAAATCACACTTTGCAATAATCTGAGCACTGCGCCAGAAAAATACGCATTGCGATACAGACTAACCGCCATGTTGGAGAGATCTAAAATCGAAAATACTATGTAAATAATCCATTACCTTTGATTCTTTTCATCAGATGTCACTTCCAAAGAATCCCAGGTCCATAACGAATGTAGTTTTGTTCAAAAAAGCTCATCATTTATGTCCAAAAACCTCCGTGTTGTAGCACATGATCTAAGCCAGCCGGACTTCACTTCACTTCAAGAACGGAAAAAATATATTTTTGTTCGTTCAAACATGTCAAACGTTGTATCGCATAAATCATTAGGGCCTTTTTTAACCAGAACATGAATAAAATTCAAGGCGGACCATTGGGTTCTCTTTTAAAACGTTTCAGAATGAGAGTACCCACCATCAAATCGCACGCCAGGTGTCTAATGGGCCATCGCCGTTCCAACGCTCTTCTTCAGTCAGATCTCACTGTAGAAGACTCAAAACACTTTGTAAAGGCTGGGGACATCTTGTGGAAGCAATAGGAAGTGCCAAAACATTCCTCACCCCCTTTGTTTTTCAATGGTATAGGCTTAAAGTCAATTCAACACATCAGGTATCCACTTCCTGTCAGAATCTGTCTCAGGGTTTTGCCTGCCAAATGAGTTCTGTTATACTCACAGACACCATTCAAACAGTTTTTGAAACTTTAGGGTGTTTTCTATCCATATATAATAAGTATATGCATATTGTAGTTACTGGGTAGGATTAGTAACCAGATTAAATCGGGTACATTTTTTTATCCAGCCGTGAAAATACTGCCCCCTATACCCTAACAGGTTAAGAAGTGAACTTCTGTAACAATTCAGTGTGTTATAGTGTCTCTCTCTAGGAAGAGTACTTCTGTAACAGTTCAGTGTGGTATAATGTCTCTAGCAGCTGAACTACTGTAACAGATCATTGTGTTATAGTGTCTCTGGGATGTGAACTTCTGTTACAGTTCATTGTGTTATAGTGTCTCTAGGAGGTGAACTACTGTAATAGATCAGTGTGTTATAGTGTCACCAGCAGGTGAACTACTGTAACAGTTCAGTATGTTATAGTGTCTCTAGGAGGTGAACTACTGTAACAGATCAGTGTGTTATAGTGTCTCTAGGAGGTGAAATACTGTAACAGATCAGTGTTATAATGTCTCTAGGAGCTGAACTACTACAACAGTTCAGTGTGATATAGTGTCTCTAGGAGGTGAAATACTGTAAAAGGTCAGTGTGTTATAGTGTCTCTAGGAGGTGAACTACTGTAACAGTTCAGTGTGTTATAGTGTCTCTAGGAGGTGAACTACTGTAACAGTTCAGTGTGTTATAGTGTCTCTTGGAGGTGAACTACTGTAACAGTTCAGTGTGTTATAGTGTCTCTAGGAGGTGAACTACTGTAACAGTTCAGTGTTCTATAGGGTCTCTAGGAGGTGAACTGCTGAAACAAATCAGTGTGTTAAAGTGTAACCAGCAGGTGAACTACTGTAAAAGTTCAGTGTGTTATAGTGTCTCTCTCTAGGAAGTGAACTTCTGTAACAATTCAGTGTGTTATAGTGTCTCTAGGAAGTGAACTACTGTAACAATGCAGTGTGTTATAGTGTCTCTAGGAGGTGAAATACTGTAAAAGGTAAGTGTGTTATAGTGTCTCTGGGAAGTGAACTTCTGTAACAGTTCAGTGTGTTATAGTGTCTCTAGGAAATGAACTACTGTAATATTTCAGTGTGTTATAGTGTCTCTATCCAGTTGGTGAACTACAGTAATTGTTCAGTGTGTTATAGTGTCACTATGAGGTGATCTGCTGTAACAGTTCAGTGTGTTATAATGTCTCCAGGAGGTGAACTATTGTAACAGTTCAGTGTGTTATAATGTCTCCATGAGGTGAAGTATTGTAACAGTTCAGTGTGTTATAGCGTCTCTAAGAGGTGAACTCCTGTAACAGTTCAGTGTGTTATAGAGTCTCTAGGAGGTGAACTACTGTAACATTTCAGTGTGTTATAGTGTCTCCAGGAGGAGAAGAATTGTAACAGTTCAGTGTGTTTTAATGTCTCCAGGAGGTGAAGTATTGTAACAGTTCAATGTGTTATAGTGTCTCTAGGAGGTGAACTACTGTAAAAGTTCAGTGTGTTATAGTCTCTCTAGGAAATGAACTACTGTAACATTTCAGTATGTTATAGTGTCTCTATCCAGTTGGTGAACTACAGTAATTGTTCAGTGTGTTATAGCTTTACTATGAGGTGATCTGCTGTAACAGTTTAGTGGGTTATGTTTTCTCTATCTAAAAGGTGAACTACTGTAAAAGTTCAATTAGTTATAGTGTCTCTCCTTAAGAAGTGAACTTCTGTAACAATTCAGTGTGTTATAGTGTCTCTCCCTAGGAAGTGAACTTCTGTAACAGTTCATTGTGTTATAGTGTCTCTAGGAAATGAACTACTGTAAAAGTTCAGTGTCATATTGTGTCGCTAGGATGTGAACTACTGTAACAGTTCAGTGTTATAGTGTCTCTAGGAGCTGAACTACTGTAACAGTTCAGTGTGTTATTGTGTCTCTAGGAGGTGAAATACTGTAAAAGGTCAGTGTGTTACAGCTTCTCTAAGAGGTGAACTACTGTAACAGTGCAGTGTGTTATAGGGTCTCTATCTAAAAGGTGAACTACTGTAACAGTTCAGTGTCATATTGTGTCGCTAGGAGGTGAAATACTGTAACAGTTCAGTTTGTCATAGTGTCTCTCCCTAGGAAAATAACTTCTGTAACAGATCAATGTGCTATGGTGTCTCTCTCTAGGAGTTGAACTATTGTTACCGTTCAATGTGTTGTTGTGTCACTTGCAGGTGATCTCCTGTAACAGTTCAGTGTGTTATAGTGTCTCTCTCTAAGAGGTGAACTACTGTAACAGTTCAGTGTGTTATAGTGTCTCTAGGAAGTGAACTTCTGTAACAGTTCAGTGTGTTATAGTGTCTCTAGGAGGTGAACTACTGTAACATTTCAGTGTGTTATAGTGTCTCTATCCTGTTGGTGAACTACTGTAACAGTTCAGTGTGTTATAGTGTCTCTCTCTAAGAGGTGAACTTCTGTAACAGTTCAGTGTGTTATAGTGTCTCTAGGAGGTGAACTACTGTAATAGTTCAGTGCGTTATATTGTCTCTAGGAGGTGAACTACTGTAACAGTTCAGTTAGTTATAGTGTCTCTAGGAGGTGAACTACTGTAATAGTTCAGTGTGTTATAGTGTCTCTCCCTAGGAAGTGAACTTCTGTAACAGATCAATGTGCTATGTTGTCTCTCTCTAGGAGTTGAACTATTGTTACAGTTCAATGTGTTGTTGTGTCACTAGGAGGTGAACTACTGTAACAGTTCAGTGTGTTATAGTGTATCTGGGATGTGAACTTCTGTAACAGTTCAGTGTGTTATAGTGACTCTAGGAGGTGAACTACTGTAACAGTTCAGTGTTTTATAGTGTCTCTAGGAGGTGAACTACTGTAACAGTTCAGTGTGTTATAGTGTCTCTAGGAGGTGAACTACTGTAACAGTTCAGTGTGTTATAGTGTCTCTAGGAGGTGAACTACTGTAACAGTTCAGTGTGTTATAGTGTCTCTATCTAGGAGGTGAATTACTGTAACAGTTTAGTGTGTTATGTTGTCTCTATCTAAAAGGTGAACTTCTGTAACAGTTCAGTGTGTTATAGTGTCTCTAGGAGGTGAGCTACTGTAACAGTTCAGTGTGTAATCGTATCACTTGAAGTTGAACTACTGTAACAGTTCAGTGTGTTATAGTGTCTCTCTCTAGGAAGTGAACTTCTGTAACAGTTCATTGTGTTATAGTGTCTGTAGGAGGTGAACTACTGTAACAGTTCATTGTGTTATTGTGTCTCTCTCTAGGAAGTGAACTTCTGTAACAGTTCAGTGTATTGCTGTCTCTACGCAGTTGTTGAACTACTGTAACATTTCAGTGAGTTAAAGTTTCTCTCTCTTGGAGCTTAAATACTGTAACAGTTCAGTGTTTTGCAGTGTCCCTAGGAGGTGAACTACTGAACAGTTCAGTGTTTTGCAGAGTCTCTAGACACTATATCACACTGAACTGTTACAGTAGTTCACCTCCTAGAGACACTATAACACACTGAACTGTTATAGTGTCTCTAGGAGGTGAACTACTGTAACAGTTCAGTGTGTTATAGTGTCTCTAGGAGGTGAACTACTGTAACAGTTCAGTGTGTTATAGTGTCTCTAGGAGGTGAACTACTGTAACAGTTCAATGTGTGCACAGTGACTGGGGCTAATTTACATTTTGTTTTATCGTGGAATGTTATGATGTTATGTAATGTTTTTGAAATCATGGCATCCTGATTTTGACCTACTTGATCTGGGATCGTAGCCTATGTGGATGAAGGGCTGTGCATGACTGGTTGTTGTATTTATTTAACTAGGAGCCCAGTTTTCCTTGAATTCTTGGTGTAATTGATCAATCATATCTCTGATTGGTCAGAGTCCGTGTGCCTGGCCCAGGCTGGCCAAAACGGGGATCTTCCTGATTTTGTCCAATAACAAACTGTACTACTGTGTGCACTAATGAATACAACCCAGGTGTCCCAGTTCTCTGAGTCTCAGAAAGTGAAGACCAGTAGTACTTCATCTCTTGAGGATCGGTAGTTGAGTCTAGCAGAGAGTCTTTTGCCCAGGTTGGAACTGACCTGCAGTCCTTTTGTCTGGAGGGGTGAGGGAGACAGGGGAAGAGAGGGTGAGGGGGAAAGAAAGAGTGTGAAAGTGGAGGGGAAGCAGTTCTATCAGTGCCATCACCTATGACTGAGTGAGTAGGTGTGCGTGAGTGAGAGACAGAGAGAGACCGATTGAGTTTGGAAAGCTCCCCTCCCTGTACTCCTCCTCCCCTCCTCATCTCCCAGCTCCTCCCCTCCTCCCTTCCCTCCTCTTTCCCCTCCGCCTCTCCTCCCCTCCTCCCATCCTCCCCTCCTACCTCCCTCCCCTCCTCCCCTCCTGTCTCTGACATCTCCCAGCTCATCCTGGACTGACTGTGAGCTCAGACAGCCTGTCGCTCTCATTCACTCTCCCTCCTCCTCCCTCCATCACTCCTTCCCTCCATCCCTCTCTCCTTTTAGCCTTCTCTCTCTCTCTGTATCTTGCTCTCCTCTCTTAACATGTCCATCTTTCAATCTGTCACCCTGCCTGGCCGTCTACCCCTCCCACTTCCCTTTTAGTACCCTCTCTTTTTCTGTCTTCCCTTGGCATCCTTCTCTTTCCCTCTCTCACTCTGCCTGCCTCATTCTGTCTCCCCCACGCCTCCTCTCTCCTTTCAGCCCTCTCTGTTTTTCTCTTTTAGACATCTTTCCTTCTCACTCTCTCCATACATCTTTCTGGTGTTCTATCAATGTCATACGTAGCTGCTATACCCTTCTCCCTCGCACTCTTCTCTCTCTCCCTTCCAGTCCCTCCACTTTCTCCTGCTTCTCTTCCATCTCTCTCACATTTACCACTCTGACACCAATCTTCTCTCGTTCCCTTTCTCCTTTCCCCCTATTACATGGTCATTATGTACCCTTTTCTTCTCTTCTCTCTCCCTCTTCTCTTCTTTCTCTCCCTCTCTCATTTTCTCTCTTCAGTTTCAAATCTATCTTGCACTGTAGCAACTGCCTGTCACACACACACGTGCACACACACAGACACAGGCACACACACACACACACACACACACACACACACACACACACACACACACTGCACACACACTGTACATACAGTACACACAAGTCTGTAACCCAATAATTTATGCACTGTGCAAATGTCATAGTCCAAGATTAGCTGATGAGGTGTTGAATAGTGAGAGGATTGTGGGTACTGTAGTAAATAAGTAATTATCCTTCTCCTATATCATACTCAACTCCTATGGATCAGACTACACACATGTGACATAATTCTGTCATGAGCTCCATTGCTGTGGGTGAAAATAATCTAATTTTCTGTATATCAAATGTCATAAAAGAACAACATCAATACTACAGCATAGTACTGTATGTCATAATCTAACCTCACTGTACCACACAGTTTATCATGGGAAATATACATACATAAATAGTGGCTTCTAACCATAAGCTAAAAGACATAAACACGTTTGGAGGGTGAGATCATGCCTATATCACACAGTTCTCATTAACAGAACTAGAGATGTCATGCTTTGTTAGATTTAGCCTTTGGTTTTAATTATGTCATTAAAGAAAATTATTATGTCATTAAACCTTCATTTGTGCCAAAGATAATCCATTGACATGCATGGCAGTATGGCACACAATATGTCTATACGTATATATACAGTATGTCTCCCGTGTCTATATGTCTATTTCTATAGAGCTTAAATGACAGAATGAACAGAAAATAACCTTCACCACCACCCTTTTCTTTCACCTCCCTTATATTATCAATATCCCTTTTCCTTTGACATGAGAAAGCTCTCTCTCTTTCTCTCTCCCTCTCTCTCTCCCTCTTCCACTAGTTCTCTACCTTCATCATCACTCCCCATCTTTCTCTCTCTCCCTCTCTCTCCCCTTCTTCCACTAGTTCTCTACCTTCATCATCACTCCCCATCTTTCTCTCTCCTCTCTCTCTCTCCCCCTCTTCCACTAGTTCTCTACCTTCATCATCATCACTCCCCATCTTTCTCTCTCCCTCTCTCTCTCTCCCCCTCTTCCACTAGTTCTCTACCTTCATCATCACTCCCCATCTTTCTCTCTCCCTCTCTCTCTCTCCCCCTCTTCCACTAGTTATCTACCTTCATCATCATCACTCCCCATCTTTCTCTCTCTTCTCTCTCTCTCTCTCCCCCTCTTCCACTAGTTCTCTACCTTCATCATCATCACTCCCCATCTTTCTCTCTCCTCTCTCTCTCCCTCTTCCACTAGTTCTCTACCTTCATCATCACTCCCCATCTTTCTCTCTCCCTCTCTCTCTCTCCCCCTCTTCCACTAGTTCTCTACCTTCATCATCATCACTCCCATCTTTCTCTCTCCCTCTCTCTCTCTCCCCCTCTTCCACTAGTTCTCTACCTTCATCATCACTCCCCATCTTTCTCTCTCCCTCTCTCTCTCTCCCCCTCTTCCACTAGTTATCTACCTTCATCATCATCACTCCCCATCTTTCTCTCTCTTCTCTCTCTCTCTCCCCCTCTTCCACTAGTTCTCTACCTTCATCATCATCACTCCCCATCTTTCTCTCTCCTCTCTCTCTCCCTCTTCCACTAGTTCTCTACCTTCATCATCATCACTCCCCATCTTTCTCTCCTCTCTCTCCCTCTTCCACTAGTTCTCTACCTTCATCATCACTCCCCATCTTTCTCTCTCCTCTCTCTCCCCCTCTTCCACTAGTTCTCTACCTTCATCATCATCACTCCCCATCTTTCTCTCTCTCCTCTCTCTCCCCCTCTTCCACTAGTTCTCTACCTTAATCATCATCACTCCCCATCTTTCTCTCTCCTCTCTCTCCCCCTCTTCCACTAGTTCTCTACCTTCATCATCATCACTCCCCATCTTTCTCTCTCCCTCTCTCTCTCCCCCTCTTCCACTAGTTCTCTACCTTCATCATCATCACTCCCCATCTTTCTCTCTCCCTCTCTCTCTCCCCCTCTTCCACTAGTTCTCTACCTTCATCATCACTCCCCATCTTTCTCTCTCTTCTCTCTCTCTCTCTCCCTCTTCCACTAGTTCTCTACCTTCATCATCATCACTCCCCATCTTTCTCTCTCCCTCTCTCTCTCCCCCTCTTCCACTAGTTCTCTACCTTCATCATCATCACTCCCCATCTTTCTCTCTCCTCTCTCTCCCTCTTCCACTAGTTCTCTACCTTCATCATCACTCCCCATCTTTCTCTCTCCTCTCTCTCTCCCTCTTCCACTAGTTCTCTACCTTCATCATCATCACTCCCCATCTTTCTCTCTCCTCTCTCTCTCCCTCTTCCACTAGTTCTCTACCTTAATCATCATCACTCCCCATCTTTCTCTCTCCCTCTCTCTCTCTCCCCCTCTTCCACTAGTTCTCTACCTTAATCATCATCACTCCCCATCTTTCTCTCTCCTCTCTCTCTCTCTCCCTCTTCCACTAGTTCTCTACCTTAATCATCATCACTCCCCATCTTTCTCTCTCTCCTCTCTCTCTCTCCCCTCTTCCACTAGTTCTCTACCTTAATCATCATCACTCCCCATCTTTCTCTCTCCTCTCTCTCTCCCCCTCTTCCACTAGTTCTCTACCTTAATCATCATCACTCCCCATCTTTCTCTCTCCCTCTCTCTCTCTCCCCCTCTTCCACTAGTTCTCTACCTTAATCATCATCACTCCCCATCTTTCTCTCTCCCTCTCTCTCCCTCTTCCACTAGTTCTCTACCTTCATCATCACTCCCCATCTTTCTCTCTCCCTCTCGCTCGCATACCTTTTTCTCTCACTCTCTCTCATCCCTTTCTCTCTCTTTCTGTTGTCCTTCAGTTTCTGCAGCCAGCTGTGTCTCTGGGTCATTAGTTCCCTGTCCTCCCCTACATTTTCTCATCGCCGATTCCCTCCGCAGTCTCTCTCTCCCCCTTCCCCCAGTCATCCTCCCTCCCGCTCTCCTCCCTCTCTCCTCTCTTCCCTCTCTCCTCTCCTCCCTCTCTCCTCTCCTTCTCCCATTGCTCCCTCTGTCCCAAGACTGGCGAGGCTCCATTGTCACGGCAACTGCTGATAATAATCCAGTCAGAGGTCCACTACTCTTTTCCTCCACTGCACCAAAATGACTGGCCAGACACTCAGTCACACAGCAGAACACAGACACTCAGTCACACACCAGAACACAGACACTCAGTCACACAGCGGAACACAGACACTCAGTCACACAGCGGAACACAGACACTCAGTCACACAGCAGAACACAGACACTCAGTCACACAGCGGAACACAGACACTCAGTCACACAGCGGAACACAGACACTCAGTCACACAGCGGAACACAGACACTCAGTCACACAGCAGAACACAGACACTCAGTCACACAGCAGAACACAGACACTCAGTCACACACCAGAACACAGACACTCAGTCACACACCAGAACACAGACACTCAGTCACACAGCGGAACACAGACACTCAGTCACACAGCGGAACACAGACACTCAGTCACACAGCGGAACACAGACACTCAGTCACACAGCTGAACACAGACACTCAGTCACACAGCGGAACACAGACACTCAGTCACACAGCGGAACACAGACACTCAGTCACACAGCGGAACACAGACACTCAGTCACACAGCGGGACACAGACACTCAGTCACACAGCGGAACACAGACACTCAGTCACACAGCGGAACACAGACACTCAGTCACACAGCGGAACACAGACACTCAGTCACACAGCGGAACACAGACACTCAGTCACACAGCAGAACACAGACACTCAGTCACACAGCAGAACACAGACACTCAGTCACACAGCAGAACACAGACACTCAGTCACACAGCGGAACACAGACACTCAGTCACACAGCGGAACACAGACACTCAGTCACACAACAGAACACAGACACTCAGTCACACACCAGAACACAGACACTCAGTCACACAGCAGCACACAGGCACAGGTGCATAAATGAATACAGAGACAAACACACACAGAAACAGACGCAGATACATACACACACACACACACACACACACACACACACACACACACACACACACTCTCTCTCTCACTCTCAATTTCAATTCATTTTAAGGGACTTGATTGGCATGGGAAACATGTTTACATTGCCAAAGCAAGTGAAGTAGATATCAACAAAAGTCAAATAAACACAAATGAATTAACAGTAAACATTACACTCACAAAAGTAATTGATACATTTCAAATGTCATATTATGTATATATACAGTGTTGCAATGATGTGCAAATAGTTAAAGTACAAAAGGGAAAAGAAATAAACATAAATATGGGTTGTGTTTACAATGGTGTTTGTTCTTCACTGGTTGTCCTTTCCTTGTGGCAACAGGTCACAAATCTTGCTGCTGTGATGGCACACTGTGGTATTTCACCCAATAGATATGGGAGTTTATAAAAATTGGATTTGTTTTTCAATTCTTTGTGGGTCTATGTAATCTGAGGGAAATATGTGTCACTAATATGGTCATACATTTGGCAGGAGGTTAGGAAGTGCAGCTCAGTTTCCACCTCATTTTGTGGGCAGTGTGCACATAGCCTGTCTTCTATTGAGAGTCAGGTCTGCCTACGGAGGCCTTTCTCAATAGCAAGGCTATTCTCACTGAGTCTGTACATAGTCAAAGCTTTCCTTAATTCTAGGTCAGTCACAGTGGTTAGGTATTCTGCCACTGTGTACTCTCTGTTTAGGGCCAAATAGCATTCTAGTTTGCTATGGGTTTATTTTTTATTCTTTCCAATTTGTCAAGTAATTATATTTTTGTTTTCTTATGATTTGGTTGGGTCTAATTGTGTTGCTGCCCTGGGGCTCTGTGGGGTCTATTTGTGAACAGAGCCCCAGGACCAGCTTGCTTAGGGGACTCTTCTCCAGGTTCATCTCTCTGTAGGTGATGTCTTTGTTATGGAAGGTTTTGGAATCGCTTCCTTTTAGGATGTAGAATTTAACAGCTCTTTTCTGGATTTTGATAATTAGCGGGTATCAGCCTAATTCTTCTCTGCATGCATTATTTTGGTTTTTACGTTGTACGCTGAGGATATTTTTGCATAATTCTGCATGCGGAGTCTCAATTTGGTGTTTGTCCCATTTTTGGAATTCTTGGTTGGTGATCAGACCCCAGACCTCACAACCATAAAGGGCAATGGGTTCTATAACTGATTCAAGTATGTTTTTAGCCAGATCCTAATTGGTATGTCGAATTTTATGTTCCTTTTGATGGCATAGAAGGCTGTTCTTGCCATGTCTCTCAGCTCGTTCACAGCTTGTGGGAGTTACCTGTGGCGCTGATGTTTAGGCCGAGGTATGTATTGTTTTTTGTGTGCTGTAGGGCAACGGTGTTTAGATGGAATTTGTATTTGTGGTCCTGATTACTGGACCTTTTTTGGAACACCATTATTTTTGTCTTACTGAGATTTACTGTCAGGGCCCAGGTCTGAAATAATCTGTGCAGAAGATGTAGGTGCTGCTGTAGGCCCTCTTTGGTTGGGGACAGAAGCATCAGATCACCAGCACACAGTAGACATTTGACTTCAGATTCTAGTAGGGTTAGGCCGGATGCTGCAGACTGTTCAAGTGTCCTCTCCAATTCGTTGATATATATGTTGAAGAGGGTGGGGCTTAAGATGCATCCCTGTCTCACCCCACGGCCCTGTGGAAAGAAATGTGTGTGTTTTTTGCCAATTTTAACTGCACACTTATTGTTTGTATACATGGATTTTATAATGTTGTATGTTTTTCCCCCAACACCACTTTCCATCAAGTTTGCATTTCAGACCCACATGCTAAATTGAGTCAAAACTTTTTTGAAATCAACAGGGTGAATACGTGGTATGGTAATTTGGTAAAAAGCCAATTTGACATTTGCTCAGTACATTGTTTTCACTGAGGAAATGTACGAGTCTGCTGTTAATGATAATGCAGAGGATTTTTCCAAGGTTGCTGTTGACGCATGTCCCATAGTAGTTATTGGGGCTAAATTTGTCTCCATTTTTGTGGATTGGGGTGATCAGACCTTGGTTCCAAATATTGGCAAAGATGCCAGAGCCAAGGATTGTGTTAACGAATTTAAGTATAGCCAATTGGAATTTGTTGTCTGTCTATTTTATCATTTCATTGAGGATACCATCAACACCACAGGCCTTTTTGAAGTAGAGGGTTTGTATTTTGTCCTGTAGTTCATTCAATATAATTGGAGAATCCAGTGGGTTCTGGTAGTCTTTAATAGTTGATTCTAAGATTTGTTTTTGATCATGTATATGTTTTTGCTGTTTGTTCTTTGCTATAGAGCCAAAAAGATTGGAGAAGCGGTTTACCCATACATCTCCATTTTGGAAAGATAACTCTTCGTGTTG
>NW_021822593.1:0-22031 GCF_901001165.1 Salmo trutta
AGAGAGAGACATTCACCAGCGCGGGCCAGCAGTGTCCTAGCAGCCAGGTCAAAGCGGTGTTTCCTGCTGACAGCAGAGCGACCTCTGGGTGTTGGACCAGAGGAGGCAGAGGCACTGTCCTGGTCCAGACCCTCTGGACTGCAGGGACACAAACACAGCACTCACACAGTCAGTAAACAACCAGCTGTTTTACACATGGAAACTGACAACAGGGACAACACAGCACTCACACAAATCAGAAACATGGAAACAGATTATCTAATATCGCTTTCAATGAGAACTAGTACTTCAATAGCAAACAGTATAGACGGCATCCCTGACTCGTTCTGCGCTGTAGCAGGATGTACTGTAATACATATATATATACAGTACTGCATGTTGTTGTTGAATAGTGAATCTACAGCAGTTGTATCCAAGTGCTACTAAGCACCAAAAAGACAGGAGGAACAAGGCACTTTTCATATAATTCATTAAAATGCCTTTATATTGTGTGGCATGTTCAATGGAAACAAAGTTTAAAAACTCTGTCTGCATGGCCTTCGTCAGAGAGTACTACTAAGCACACTATGTCTAATAGAATGCTGGAGACAGTCATATCTGACCCCGAGGGTCCGTCCTCTAGAACAGGTTCAGTTACTGTACCTCTCACTGAAGCCCTCCTCCATGTCTGCAGCGTCAGCGTTGGCCATATCTCCAGGGGAGTGTAGGTAGCTCCTCTCCAGACTCTTACCCCCTCCCGAGGCTGTGGCCCCTGGGCACGAGGAGCTGTCTGACCCCCGTCCTCCAGAGTGACTCTCATCCTCGTCCTCCTCTGTTCCAGGGTGTTCTATCATCCACATAGCTAGTACTGTGATGTTCTGGGCATCAGCCTCGCCACGAGTACCTGGGGGGGGGGGGGGGGGGGCAGATAGGAACGGATGACTGACTGCTGGTGAAATAAACGCCAGTGTTGCTGCTAACAGGTAGCCACGAGGTTAGAGCGTTGGGCCAGTAACTGAAAAGTCGCTGGTTTTAAATTCCTGAGCCGAAAAGGTGACGAAAAATAATAAATCTGTCACTGTGCCCTTGAGCAAGGCACTTAACCCCAGTTGCTCCGTGGGGGACGGACAACGCTGACCCTGGTCGTGACCCCACTCCCTGCAGGTGTCTCAGGGGGACGGACAACGCTGTGATCCTGGTCGTGACCCCACTCCCTGCAGGTGTCTCAGGGGGACGGACAACGCTGACCCTGGTCGTGACCCCACTCCCTGCAGGTGTCTCAGGGGGACGGACAACGCTGTGATCCTGGTCGTGACCCCACTCCCTGCAGGTGTCTCAGGGGGACGGACAACGCTGTGATCCTGGTCGTGACCCCACTCCCTGCAGGTGTCTCAGGGGGACGGACAACGCTGACCCTGGTCGTGACCCCACTCCCTGCAGGTGTCTCAGGGGGACGGACAACGCTGACCCTGGTCGTGACCCCACTCCCTGCAGGTGTCTCAGGGGGACGGACAACTCTGTGACCCTGGTCGTGACCCCACTCCCTGCAGGTGTCTCAGGGGGACGGACAACGCCGACCCTGGTCGTGACCCCACTCCCTGCAGGTGTCTCAGGGGGACGGACAACGCTGTGATCCTGGTCGTGACCCCACTCCCTGCAGGTGTCTCAGGGGGACGGACAACGCCGACCCTGGTCGTGACCCCACTCCCTGCAGGTGTCTCAGGGGGACGGACAACGCTGACCCTGGTCGTGACCCCACTCCCTGCAGGTGTCTCATGGGGAGTTGGGATATGAAACATTTACATTAAACACTTGTAATGATGAACACTTGAACAAGTCTGTAAACGGGAGAAATATAAGCGGCCCTCCCCAGAATGATTATTACCAGTATAGGTTCCTTCACTGTCCTCATCCTGGGTTCAACCAGTCTGCTCACAAACACACCTCACCCTGGTCCTTGTTTGTAGCCTTTATTTTAACAGGGAAGACACCGTACCAACAGATTCAGCTATTTAAAAAAAGGCACCAATTGGAAAGCTCCATCGGTACCATTTCAAGCTAGCTGTGGAGTGAGCTTACGGGACATTCTGAACTCTGTTACATTGGCTGGGAGAGAGATGGTCCATCAGAAGTGGTTGTATCCTGAATGGCCATTGGCTGGGAGAGAGATGGTCCATCAGAAGTGGTTGTATCCTGAATGGCCATTGGCTGGGAGAGAGATGGTCCATCAGAAGTGGTTGTATCCTGCATGGCCATTGGCTGGGAGAGAGATGGTCCATCAGAAGTGGTTGTATCCTGAATGGCCATTGGCTGGGTAATCGCTCATCCACCTATTTATATGTACATATTCTTATTCCATCCCTTTATATTGTGTGTATAAGGTAGTTGTTGTGGAATTGTTAGATTACTTGTTAGATATTACTGCACTGTCGGAACTAGAAGCACAAGCATTTCACTACACTCTCAATAACATCTGCTAACCATGTGTATGTGACCAATAACATCTGCTAACCATGTGTATGTGACCAATAACATCTGCTAACCATGTGACCAATAACATCTGCTAACCATGTGACCAATAACATCTGCTAACCATGTGTATGTGACCAATAACATCTGCTAACCATGTGGATGTGACCAATAACATCTGCTAACCATGTGACCAATAACATCTGCTAACCATGTGACCAATAACCTCTGCTAACCATGTGACCAATAACATCTGCTAACCATGTGAGCAATAACATCTGCTAACCATGTGTATGTGGCCAATAACATCTGCTAACCATGTGTATGTGACCAATAACATCTGCTAACCATGTGACCAATAACATCTGTTAACCATGTGACCAATAACATCTGCTAACCATGTGTATGTGACCAATAACATCTGCTAACCATGTGACCAATAACATCTGTTAACCATGTGACCAATAACATCTGCTAACCATGTGTATGTGACCAATAACATCTGCTAACCGTGTGTATGTGACCAATAACATCTGCTAACCATGTGTATGTGACCAATAACATCTGCTAACCATGTGTATGTGACCAATAACATCTGCTAACCATGTGTATGTGACCAATAACATCTGCTAACCATGTGTATGTGGCCAATAACATATGCTAACCATGTCTATGTGACCAATAACATCTGCCAACCATGTGTATGTGGCCAATAACATCTGCTAACCATGCGACCAATAACATCTGCTAACCATGTGTCTGTGACCAATAACATCTGCTAACCATGTGTCTGTGACCAATAACATCTGCTAACCATGTCTATGTGACCAAAAACATCTGCTAACCATGTTTATGTGACCAAAAACATCTGCTAACCATGTGTATGTAACCAATAACATCTGCTAACCATGTGACCAATAACATCTGCTAACCATGTGACCAATAACATCTGCTAACCATGTGACCAATAACATCTGCTAACCATGTGTTTGAAGACTATCCCTGTAGTCTCCAGAGTCTTGGTATGAGGTAGTGTATAGTGGAGTGTGTACCTGTAGTCTTGGTATGAGGTAGTGTATAGTGGAGTCTGTACCTGTAGTCTTGGTATGAGGTAGTGTATAGTGAAGTCTGTACCTGTAGTCTTGGTATGAGGTAGTGTATAGTGAAGTCTGTACATGTAGTCTTGGTATGAGGTAGTGTATAGTGGAGTCTGTCCCTGTAGTCTTGGTATGAGGTAGTGTATAGCGGAGTCTGTACCTGTAGTCTTGGTATGAGGTAGTGTATAGTGGAGTCTGTACCTGTAGTCTTGGTATGAGGTAGTGTATAGTGAAGTCTGTAGTCTTGGTATGAGGTAGTGTATAGTGAAGTCTGTACCTGTAGTCTTGGTATGAGGTAGTGTATAGTGAAGTCTGTACCTGTAGTCTTGGTATGAGGTAGTGTATAGTGGAGTCTGTACCTGTAGTCTTGGTATGAGGTAGTGTATAGTGAAGTCTGTACCTGTAGTCTTGGTATGAGGTAGTGTATAGTGAAGTCTGTACCTGTAGTCTTGGTATGAGGTAGTGTATAGTGGAATCTGTACCTGTAGTCTTGGTATGAGGTAGTGTATAGTGAAGTCTGTACCTGTAGTCTTGGTATGAGGTAGTGTATAGTGGAGTCTGTACCTGTAGTCTTGGTATGAGGTAGTGTATAGTGAAGTCTGTACCTGTAGTCTTGGTATGAGGTAGTGTATAGTGAAGTCTGTACCTGTAGTCTTGGTATGAGGTAGTGTATAGTGGAGTCTGTACCTGTAGTCTTGGTATGAGGTAGTGTATAGTGAAGTCTGTACCTGTAGTCTTGGTATGAGGTAGTGTATAGTGAAGTCTGTCCCTGTAGTCTTGGTATGAGGTAGTGTATAGTGGAGTCTGTACCTGTAGTCTTGGTATGAGGTAGTGTATAGTGGAGTCTGTACCTGTAGTCTTGGTATGAGGTAGTGTATAGTGGAGTCTGTACCTGTAGTCTTGGTATGAGGTAGTGTATAGTGAAGTCTGTAGTCTTGGTATGAGGTAGTGTATAGTGAAGTCTGTATCTGTAGTCTTGGTATGAGGTAGTGTATAGTGAAGTCTGTAGTCTTGGTATGAGGTAGTGTATAGTGGAGTCTGTACCTGTAGTCTTGGTATGAGGTAGTGTATAGTGGAGTCTGTACCTGTAGTCTTGGTATGAGGTAGTGTATAGTGAAGTCTGTAGTCTTGGTATGAGGTAGTGTATAGTGAAGTCTGTACCTGTAGTCTTGGTATGAGGTAGTGTATAGTGAAGTCTGTACCTGTAGTCTTGGTATGAGGTAGTGTATAGTGGAGTCTGTACCTGTAGTCTTGGTATGAGGTAGTGTATAGTGAAGTCTGTACCTGTAGTCTTGGTATGAGGTAGTGTATAGTGAAGTCTGTACCTGTAGTCTTGGTATGAGGTAGTGTATAGTGGAATCTGTACCTGTAGTCTTGGTATGAGGTAGTGTATAGTGAAGTCTTTAGTCTTGGTATGAGGTAGTGTATAGTGGAGTCTGTCCCTGTAGTCTTGGTATGAGGTAGTGTATAGTGGAGTCTGTACCTGTAGTCTTGGTATGAGGTAGTGTATAGTGAAGTCTGTACCTGTAGTCTTGGTATGAGGTAGTGTATAGTGAAGTCTGTACCTGTAGTCTTGGTATGAGGTAGTGTATAGTGGAGTCTGTACCTGTAGTCTTGGTATGAGGTAGTGTATAGTGAAGTCTGTACCTGTAGTCTTGGTATGAGGTAGTGTATAGTGAAGTCTGTACCTGTAGTCTTGGTATGAGGTAGTGTATAGTGGAGTCTGTACCTGTAGTCTTGGTATGAGGTAGTGTATAGTGGAGTCTGTACCTGTAGTCTTGGTATGAGGTAGTATATAGTGAAGTCTGTACCTGTAGTCTTGGTATGAGGTAGTGTATAGTGAAGTCTGTACCTGTAGTCTTGGTATGAGGTAGTGTATAGTGGAGTCTGTACCTGTAGTCTTGGTATGAGGTAGTGTATAGTGGAGTCTGTACCTGTAGTCTTGGTATGAGGTAGTGTATAGTGAAGTCTGTACCTGTAGTCTTGGTATGAGGTAGTGTATAGTGAAGTCTGTACCTGTAGTCTTGGTATGAGGTAGTGTATAGTGGAGTCTGTACCTGTAGTCTTGGTATGAGGTAGTGTATAGTGAAGTCTGTACCTGTAGTCTTGGTATGAGGTAGTGTATAGTGGAGTCTGTACCTGTAGTCTTGGTATGAGGTAGTGTATAGTGAAGTCTGTACCTGTAGTCTTGGTATGAGGTAGTGTATAGTGGAGTCTGTACCTGTAGTCTTGGTATGAGGTAGTGTATAGTGGAGTCTGTACCTGTAGTCTTGGTATGAGGTAGTGTATAGTGGAGTCTGTACCTGTAGTCTTGGTATGAGGTAGTGTATAGTGAAGTCTGTAGTCTTGGTATGAGGTAGTGTATAGTGAAGTCTGTACCTGTAGTCTTGGTATGAGGTAGTGTATAGTGAAGTCTGTACCTGTAGTCTTGGTATGAGGTAGTGTATAGTGGAGTCTGTACCTGTAGTCTTGGTATGAGGTAGTATATAGTGAAGTCTGTACCTGTAGTCTTGGTATGAGGTAGTGTATAGTGAAGTCTGTACCTGTAGTCTTGGTATGAGGTAGTGTATAGTGAAGTCTGTACCTGTAGTCTTGGTATGAGGTAGTGTATAGTGGAATCTGTACCTGTAGTCTTGGTATGAGGTAGTGTATAGTGAAGTCTTTAGTCTTGGTATGAGGTAGTGTATAGTGGAGTCTGTCCCTGTAGTCTTGGTATGAGGTAGTGTATAGTGGAGTCTGTACCTGTAGTCTTGGTATGAGGTAGTGTATAGTGGAGTCTGTACCTGTAGTCTTGGTATGAGGTAGTGTATAGTGAAGTCTGTACCTGTAGTCTTGGTATGAGGTAGTGTATAGTGGAGTCTGTACCTGTAGTCTTGGTATGAGGTAGTGTATAGTGAAGTCTGTACCTGTAGTCTTGGTATGAGGTAGTGTATAGTGAAGTCTGTACCTGTAGTCTTGGTATGAGGTAGTGTATAGTGGAGTCTGTACCTGTAGTCTTGGTATGAGGTAGTGTATAGTGGAGTCTGTACCTGTAGTCTTGGTATGAGGTAGTGTATAGTGGAGTCTGTACCTGTAGTCTTGGTATGAGGTAGTGTATAGTGAAGTCTGTACCTGTAGTCTTGGTATGAGGTAGTGTATAGTGGAGTGTGTACCTGTAGTCTTGGTATGAGGTAGTGTATAGTGAAGTCTGTACCTGTAGTCTTGGTATGAGGTAGTGTATAGTGGAGTCTGTACCTGTAGTCTTGGTATGAGGTAGTGTATAGTGGAGTCTGTACCTGTAGTCTTGGTATGAGGTAGTGTATAGTGGAGTCTGTACCTGTAGTCTTGGTATGAGGTAGTGTATAGTGAAGTCTGTAGTCTTGGTATGAGGTAGTGTATAGTGAAGTCTGTCCCTGTAGTCTTGGTATGAGGTAGTGTATAGTGGAGTCTGTACCTGTAGTCTTGGTATGAGGTAGTGTATAGTGGAGTCTGTACCTGTAGTCTTGGTATGAGGTAGTGTATAGTGAAGTCTGTACCTGTAGTCTTGGTATGAGGTAGTGTATAGTGAAGTCTGTACCTGTAGTCTTGGTATGAGGTAGTGTATAGTGAAGTCTGTACCTGTAGTCTTGGTATGAGGTAGTGTATAGTGAAGTCTTTAGTCTTGGTATGAGGTAGTGTATAGTGGAGTCTGTCCCTGTAGTCTTGGTATGAGGTAGTGTATAGTGGAGTCTGTACCTGTAGTCTTGGTATGAGGTAGTGTATAGTGGAGTCTGTACCTGTAGTCTTGGTATGAGGTAGTGTATAGTGAAGTCTGTACCTGTAGTCTTGGTATGAGGTAGTGTATAGTGGAGTCTGTACCTGTAGTCTTGGTATGAGGTAGTGTATAGTGAAGTCTGTACCTGTAGTCTTGGTATGAGGTAGTGTATAGTGAAGTCTGTACCTGTAGTCTTGGTATGAGGTAGTGTATAGTGGAGTCTGTACCTGTAGTCTTGGTATGAGGTAGTGTATAGTGGAGTCTGTACCTGTAGTCTTGGTATGAGGTAGTATATAGTGTAGTCTGTACCTGTAGTCTTGGTATGAGGTAGTGTATAGTGAAGTCTGTACCTGTAGTCTTGGTATGAGGTAGTGTATAGTGGAGTCTGTACCTGTAGTCTTGGTATGAGGTAGTGTATAGTGGAGTCTGTACCTGTAGTCTTGGTATGAGGTAGTGTATAGTGAAGTCTGTACCTGTAGTCTTGGTATGAGGTAGTGTATAGTGAAGTCTGTACCTGTAGTCTTGGTATGAGGTAGTGTATAGTGGAGTCTGTACCTGTAGTCTTGGTATGAGGTAGTGTATAGTGGAATCTGTACCTGTAGTCTTGGTATGAGGTAGTGTATAGTGGAATCTGTACCTGTCCCTGTAGCCTCCAGAGCCTTGGTGATCTGCCTCAGAGAGAAGCCCATCTCCAGGAGGGGCACAGCGATGGCCGGAGGGGGAGGGGAGGTGGACAGTCTGCTGCTGGGGTCCGACAGGGCTGGAGAGGACAACAATTACAGGACAGGAAGTTACCATCACATACAGAGACAAACAGGAAGTTACCATCACATACAGAGACAAACAGGACTGGGGGAGGATGTTACCATCACATACAGGACTGGGGAGGATGTTACCATCACAAACAGGACTGGGGAGGATGTTACCATCACATACAGGACTGGGGAGGATGTTACCATCACAAACAGGACTGGGGAGGATGTTACCATCACATACAGGACTGGGGAGGATGTTACCATCACATACGGGACTGGGGAGGATGTTACCATCACATACAGGACTGGGGAGGATGTTACCATCACATACAGAGACAAACAGAACTGGGGAGGATGTTACCATCACAAACAGGACTGGGGAGGATGTTACCATCACATACAGGACTGGGGAGGATGTTACCATCACATACAGGACTGGGGAGGACGTTACCATCACATACAGAGACAAACAGAACTGGGGAGGATGTTACCATCACATACAGACAAACAGGACTGGGGAGGATGTTACCATCACATACAGGACTGAGGAGGATGTTACCATCACATACAGACAAACAGGACTGGGGAGGATGTTACCATCACATACAGGACTGGGGAGGATGTTACCATCACAAACAGGACTGGGGAGGATGCTACCATCACATACAGGACTGGGGAGGATGTTACCATCACATACGGGACTGGGGAGGATGTTACCATCACATACAGGACTGGGGAGGATGTTACCATCACATACAGAGACATACAGGACTGGGGAGGATGTTACCATCACATACAGGACTGGGGAGGATGTTACCATCACAAACAGGACTGGGGAGGATGTTACCATCACATACAGGACTGGGATGTTACCATCACATACAGGACTGGGGAGGATGTAACCATCACATACAGGACTGGGGAGGATGTTACCATCACATACAGGACTGGGGAGGATGTTACCATCACATACAGGACTGGGGAGGATGTTACCATCACAAACAGGACTGGGGAGGATGTAACCATCACATACAGGACTGGGGAGGATGTTACCATCACATACAGGACTGGGGAGGATGTTACCATCACATACAGGACTGGGGAGGATGTTACCATCACAAACAGGACTGGGGAGGATGTTACCATCACATACGGGACTGGGGAGGATGTTACCATCACATACAGGACTGGGGAGGATGTTACCATCACATACAGGACTGGGGAGGATGTTACCATCACATACAGAGACATACAGGACTGGGGAGGATGTAACCATCACAAACAGATACAAACAGGACTGGGGGAGGTGCTTGGTGAGTAATACATACATGTCCCTGTCCTGTTGGCTGGTCTGGAGGTCTGGGTCTCGGGGGAGGAAAGGCTCTGTCTCCGGCCCACCTCATCAGAGGGAGACGTGGGGAGAGAAGACACCGGGGGCGTCTGGGCACGACGCGTTGGCAGCAGGGTGGTGGTCGGGTAGCTCGAGAACATTTGCCTGTAAAGACGAGGCATTGTAATAAAAGCCTTGACTTTAAAAAGGTTTCCACAGTGTGTGTGTGTGTGTGTGTGTGTGTGTGTGTGTGTGTGTGTGTGTGTGTGTGTGTGTATAGAGGTTCTATATACCTGAGCAGGCTAAGAGGCATGACCCCAGGGGACTCTGAGGCAGGGACAGTGTGTGTGTGTGTGTGTGTGTGTGTGTGTGTGTGTGTGTGTGTGTGTGTATATATATATATATATAGAGGTCCTATATACCTGAGCAGGCTAAGAGGCATGACCCCAGGGGACTCTGAGGCAGGGACAGTCTCTGTGTCAGTAACAGGTGTAGTGGCTGTGGTAGTGTCCTCCAGAGAGGAGCTCATGAAGGAGGTGGTGCTGGAGGCAGAGGGGCTGGTGGTGATGGGGGTCTGGGCCTGCTGCTCTCCCTGCGCACCCTCCTCACACTCTGGGTCAGCTAACACACCGGGAGAGAGACCACACACTCTTAGTACAGAGTTAACACAGGGTTACAACAGAGTTAGTACAGGGTTACAACAGGGTTACAGAGTTAGTACAGAGGTAGAACAGAGTTAGAACATAGAACAGAGTTAGAACATAGAGCAGAGTTAGAACATAGAACAGAGTTAGAACAGAGTTAGAACAGAGTTAGAACAGAGTTAGCATAGAGTTAGCATAGAGTTAGCATAGAGTAGTACAGAGTTAGAACAGAGTTAGAACAGAGTTAGAACATAGAACAGGGTTAGTACAGAGTTAGAACAGGGTTAGAACAGAGTTAGAACAGAGTTAGAACATAGAACAGGGTTAGAACAGAGTTAGAACAGAGTTAGAATAGAGTTAGAACAGAGTTAGAACATAGAACAGGGTTAGAACAGAGTTAGAACAGAGTTAGAATAGAGTTAGAACATAGAACAGAGTTAGAACAGAGTTAGAATAGAGTTAGAACATAGAACAGAGTTAGAACATAGAACAGAGTTAGAACAGAGTTAGAACATAGAACAGAGTTAGAACATAGAACAGAGTTAGAATAGAGTTAGAACATAGAACAGAGTTAGAACATAGAACAGAGTTAGAACATAGAACAGAGTTAGAATAGAGTTAGAACATAGAACAGAGTTAGAACATAGAACAGAGTTAGAACAGAGTTAGAACAGAGTTAGAATAGAGTTAGAACATAGAACAGAGTTAGAACAGAGTTAGAACAGAGTTAGAACATAGAACAGAGTTAGAACATAGAACAGAGTTAGAACATAGAACAGGGCGTTAGTACAGAGTTACAAGAGTGACAACAAAGTTAGTACAGAGTTACAACAGTGTTAGACCATAGAACAGAGTACAACAGAGTTACAACAGTGTTAGAACAGAGTTAGTAAAAAGTAAAGAGTTAGTAAAGCATTAGAACAGAGTTAGAGCATAGAACAGAGTTAGAAACATAGTTACAACAGAGGTAATACAGAGGTAGTAGAGTTAGTACAGAGTTAGTACAGGGTTAGAACAGAGTTAGAACATAGTACAGGGTTAGTACAGGGTTAGAACAGAGTTAGCACAGGGTTAGAACAGAGTTAGAACAGAGTTACAACAAAGTTACAACAAAGTTAGATCAGAGTTAGAACAGAGTTAGAACAGAGTTAGAACAGAGTTAGAACAGAGTTACAACAAAGTTACAACAAAGTTAGATCAGAGTTAGAACAGTGTTAGCACAGAGTTAGAACATAGAACAGGGTTAGAACAGAATTAGAACAGAGTTAGAATAGAGTTAGAACAGAGAACAGAGTTAGAACAGAGTTAGAACAGAGTTAGCATAGAGTTAGCATAGAGTTAGAACAGAGTTAGAACAGAGTTAGAACAGAGTTAGAACAGAGTTAGAACAGAGTTAGAACAGTGTTAGCACAGAGTTAGAACATAGAACAGAGTTAGTACAGAGTTACAACAGAGTTAGACCATAGAAGAGAGTTAGAACAGGGTTAAATCATAGAACAGAGTACAACAGAGTTACAACAGTGTTAGTAAAGAGTTAGAACAGAGTTAGACCATAGAACAGAGTTAGAACAGAGTTAGAACAGGGTTACAACAGAGAACAGAGTTAGAAGATCCCAGGAAGGCCCCAGGAAGGCCCCAGGAAGACCCCAGGAAGACCCCAGGAAGACCCCAGGAAGACCCCAGGAATACCCCAGGAAGACTCCAGGAATACCCCAGGAAGACTCCAGGAATACCCCAGGAAGACTCCAGGAATACCCCAGGAAGACCCCAGGAATACCCCAGTCCAGGGCCAGAGATGGAAAAGCCTTCCCAAACAAACAACATGTTATTTTTCTCAGTGTTACTCACCAGGTCTGGCCTTGCCCCCACTGCAGTGTTCATCCAGCAGCCCGCTGACCACCAATTTATAGATCATGGCCTGAGCCCTCTCCAAATCGGCCAATCCCAACGCCCGCTTGATGGGTGACCTCATCACGGCCCGCTTGACCATGTGACGCATCAGGAACTGCAGTGCCGCCCTCATCTCAACTTCCTCCTGGCACACGGGTGAGGGCGCTGCGCCACTAGGGGTGGACCCGGCGTTCAGGTCTGCATTGTGTCCACTGGGAGCAGGCTCCGGCTGAACCTGGACCTATTACAGAGTGGGCCGTTAGCAGACACTTTGATTGAACCTGGACCTATTACAGAGTGGGCCGTTAGCAGACACTTTGATTGAACCTGGACCTATTACAGAGTGGGCCAATAGCAGACACTTTGATTGAACCTGGACCTATTACAGAGTGGGGCCGTTAGCAGACACTTTGATTGAACCTGGACCTATTACAGAGTGGGCCGTTAGCAGACACTTTGATTGAACCTGGACCTATTACAGAGTGGGCCAATAGCAGACACTTTGATTGAACCTGGACCTATTACAGAGTGGGCCGTTAGCAGACACTTTGATTGAACCTGGACCTATTACAGAGTGGCCCGTTAGCAGACGTTTTGATTAAACCTGGACCTATTACAGAGTGGGCCGTTAGCAGACACTTTGATTGAACCTGGACCTATTACAGAGTGGTGCCAATATCAGACACTTTGATTGAACCTGGACCTATTACAGAGTGGGCCGTTAGCAGACACTTTGATTGAACCTGGACCTATTACAGAGTGGGCCGTTAGCAGACACTTTGATTGAACCTGGACCTATTACAGAGTGGGCCAATAGCAGACACTTTGATTGACTAAACACATTTACAGTATACTTGGGGCCAGAGACATTTTGTGCATTTCTCAGAGAGGTACTATATGATGTGAGAGCAATGCGGGATTCGAACCCACAACCCTGATGAAAGATTACTAACCTTGGGTATGAGCAGCAGCTCAACATACTTGGAGCAGGAGAGCAGGGTGCTGAGGGCCTTCATGGCCCCCAGGTAGAGGTAGGACAGCTGCACCGCATGGATCTCAGACTGACTGGCCCCTGAGGAGGGAGAGCCCTCATGGCCCTTCCTCCTGTTACCCTCCTGGGGGGTCTGAGGAGCAGGGGAGAGGGTCTCTGGTCCTCCTCCACCCTGGTGTTGGGTGTCCAAGGCGCAGATCTCGCTCTCTGATTTCGAGTTGGGCACCGAGTGGGCTTTGACCTCGTCCAGGCTGTGTGACACTCTCAGATCAGAGGTTGTCGTCGTGGTGACGGTCCCCGTCGTTGTTGTGTCCTTGGGGTCTGGGGAGACCCTGTGTTGGTGGCTCTGCTCTGTGTCACTAGGTTTGTTGTTGATGTCGTCATTTGTCGTGGCGGTCGTCGTCGTTGTATCGTGACCTCCGTTGCTACGGTGTCTCTTCTCGTGACGCCGGGCGCTCAGCTTCCCAGCGTCCTCGTGGATGGAGGTGAGATAGGTGAGGTCGAGGAGCAGGGAAGCGGTGAGGCCTCGGAAGCGCGACACGTCAAAAGGCAGCGGCTCGCAGGGCTCCAGGTTGTACAGGGGAGTGTCACTAGGCGACCAGAAAGTTGGGAAGCTTTAATGAAGAACCAGAAGTGGAGGAACACAAGGAAACACAGAGTAAAGGAAACAAGGAGAGGAAGAACACATGGTAGAGGAGTGGAGGATGGATGGATGGTGGATGGATGGTAGTCTGGGGGATGGATGGTAGTCTGGGGGATGGATGGTAGTCTGGGGGATGGATGGTAGTCTGGGGGATGGATGGTAGTCTGGGATGGATGGTAGTCTGGGGGATGGATGGTAGTCTGGGGGATGGATGGTAGTCTGGGGGATGGATGGATGGTAGTCTGGGGGATGGATGGTAGTCTGGGGGATGGATGGATGGCTGGGGGATGGATGGGTGATGGATGGATGGTAGTCTGGGGGATGGATGGATGGATGGTAGTCTGGGGGATGGATGGTAGTCTGGGGGATGGATGGTAGTCTGGGGATGGATGGATGGTAGTCTGGGGGATGGATGGATGGATGGTAGTCTGGGGGATGGATGGATGGATGGTAGTCTGGGGGATGGATGGATGGTAGTCTGGGGATGGATGGATGGATGGTAGTCTGGGGGATGGATGGTAGTCTGGGGGATGGATGGATGGATGGTAGTCTGGGGGAGGGACGGATGGTAGTCTGAGGGATGGATGGATGGTAGTCTGGGGGATGGATGGTAGTCTGGGGGATGGATGGATGGATGGTAGTCTGGGGGAGGGACGGATGGTAGTCTGAGGGATGGATGGATGGTAGTCTGGGGGATGGATGGTAGTCTGGGGGATGGATGGATGGTAGTCTGGGGGAGGGACGGATGGTAGTCTGAGGGATGGATGGATGGTAGTCTGGGGGATGGATGGATGGTAGTCTGGGGGATGGATGGTAGTCTGGGGGATGGGATGGTAGTCTGGGGGATGGATGGTAGTCTGGGGGATGGATGGTAGTCTGGGGGATGGATGGATGGTAGTCTGGGGGATGGATGGTAGTCTGGGGGATGGATGGATGGCTGGGGGATGGATGGGTGATGGATGGATGGATGGTAGTCTGGGGGATGGATGGATGGATGGTAGTCTGGGGGATGGATGGTAGTCTGGGGGATGGATGGTAGTCTGGGGGATGGATGGATGGTAGTCTGGGGGATGGATGGATGGATGGTAGTCTGGGGGATGGATGGATGGATGGTAGTCTGGGGGATGGATGGATGGTAGTCTGGGGGATGGATGGATGGATGGTAGTCTGGGGGATGGATGGTAGTCTGGGGGATGGATGGATGGATGGTAGTCTGGGGGAGGGACGGATGGTAGTCTGAGGGATGGATGGATGGTAGTCTGGGGGATGGATGGTAGTCTGGGGGATGGATGGATGGATGGTAGTCTGGGGGAGGGACGGATGGTAGTCTGAGGGATGGATGGATGGTAGTCTGAGGGATGGATGGTAGTCTGGGGGATGGATGGATGGTAGTCTGAGGGATGGATGGTAGTCTGGGGGGATGGATGGATGGTAGTCTGAGGGATGGATGGTAGTCTGGGGGGGGGAGGGATGGTAGTCTGGGGGATGGATGGTAGTCTGAGGGATGGATGGTAGTCTGAGGGATGGATGGTAGTCTGGGGGATGGATGGTAGTCTGAGGGATGGATGGTAGTCTGAGGGATGGACGGATGGTAGTCTGGGGGATGGATGGATGGTAGTCTGGGGGATGGATGGCTGGGGGATGATGGATGGTAGTCTGAGGGATGGATGGTAGTCTGGGGGATGGATGGTAGTCTGGGGGATGGATGGTAGTCTGGGGGATGGATGGTAGTCTTGGGGATGGATGGATGGCTGGGGGATGATGGATGGTAGTCTGGGGGATGGATGATAGTCTGGGAGAGGGATGGATGGTAGTCTGGGTGATGATGGATGGCTGGGGGATGATGGATGGGGAATGATGGATGGATGGCTGGTAGTCTGGGGGATGGATGGATGGCTGGGGGATGGATGGGTGATGGATGGATGGTAGTCTGGGGGATGGATGGATGGTAGTCTGGGGGATGGATGGATGGTAGTCTGGGGGATGGATGGGTGATGGATGGATGGTAGTCTGGGGGATGGATGGATGGTAGTCTGGGGGATGGATGGATGGCTGGGGGATGACGGATGGCTGGGGGATGACGGATGGCTGGGGGATGGATGGTAGTCTGGGGGATGGATGGATGGCTGGGGGATGGATGGATGGCTGGGGGATGACGGATGGCTGGGGGATTGATGGATGGATGGGTGACGGATGGATGGATGGTAGTCTAGGGATGGCTGGGGAGGGATGGTAGTCTGGGGGATGATGGATGGATGGTAGTCTGGGGGATGGACGGATGGTAGTCTGAGGGATGGATGGTAGTCTGGGGGATGGATGGTAGTCTGGGGGATGGATGGTAGTCTGGGGGATGGATGGATGGTAGTCTGGGGGATGGATGGTAGTCTGGGGGATGGATGATAGTCTGGGGGATGGATGGATGGTAGTGTGGGGGATGGATGGTAGTCTGGGAGAGGGATGGATGGTAGTCTGGGGGAGGGACGGATGGTAGTCTGGGGGGAGGGACGGATGGTAGTCTGGGGGAGGGATGGATGGTAGTGTGGGGGATGGATGGTAGTCTGGGAGAGGGATGGATGGTAGTCTGGGGGAGGGACGGATGGTAGTCTGGGGGAGGGACGGATGGTAGTCTGGGGGATGGATGGTAGTCTGGGGGATGGATGGATGGTAGTGTGGGGGATGGATGGTAGTCTGGGAGAGGGATGGATGGTAGTCTGGGGGAGGGACGGATGGTAGTCTGGGGGGAGGGACGGATGGTAGTCTGGGGGATGGTAGTCTGGGGGAGGGACGGATGGTAGTCTGGGGGATGGATGGTAGTCTGGGGGATGATGGATGGATGGTAGTCTGGGGGAGGGATGGATGGTAGTCTGGGGGAGGGATGGATGGTAGTCTGGGGGAGGGACGGATGGTAGTCTGGGGGAGGGACGGATGGTAGTCTGGGGGAGGGACGGATGGTAGTCTGGGGGAGGGACGGATGGTAGTCTGGGGGAGGGACGGATGGTAGTCTGGGGGATGGATGGATGGTAGTCTGGGGGAGGGATGGATGGTAGTCTGGGGGAGGGATGGATGGTAGTCTGGGTGATGGAGGGATGGTAGTCTGGGTGATGGAGGGATGGTAGTCTGAGGGATGGATGGTAGTCTGAGGGATGGATGGTAGTCTGGGGGATGGATGGTAGTCTGGGGGATGGATGGTAGTCTGGGGGAGGGATGGATGGTAGTCTGGGGGAGGGATGGATGGTAGTCTGGGGGAGGGACGGATGGTAGTCTGGGGGAGGGACGGATGGTAGTCTGGGGGAGGGACGGATGGTAGTCTGGGGGAGGGACGGATGGTAGTCTGGGGGAGGGACGGATGGTAGTCTGGGGAATGGATGGATGGTAGTCTGGGGGAGGGATGGATGGTAGTCTGGGGTAGGGATGGATGGTAGTCTGGGTGATGGAGGGATGGTAGTCTGGGTGATGGAGGGATGGTAGTCTGAGGGATGGATGGTAGTCTGAGGGATGGATGGTAGTCTGGGGGATGGATGGTAGTCTGGGGGATGGATGGTAGTCTGGGGGATGGATGGTAGTCTGCCCTGGGTGCCAGTCTGTTTCTACTCTCTTGCCATCTCCTTATGGAATTGTCATGTCAATATTTGGCTTGACAATGACACCTAAGGAGTTTGCCTTTCATAAACAGATCTGGGACCAGGCTAGGTGCATTGGTGGAGGAGGGCTGGCGATACAATGGTACCATGCAGAGAAGGGACCAGTCAATGGATGAGTCAATAGGTTATGTACGGGATATGGACGATGGTGGATACGTCATTGGGAGGATAATGGATGACTATATAGGAGGTATTAATGGTAGTGGATGAGGGTGGTTAGAAGCATGGTGGGGTGGATGGTTATGGAGGAAAGTACTGAAACAGGGCCAGGTGATGGAGTTTTACAGCATATTAATGAGAACATAGCCAGTCAATACAGTCAGTGCAGCCAGGGTAGATACTATGAAACAGCCAGTGTAGATAGTATCTATCTATCAGCCAGTGTAGATACTATCTATCAGCCAGTGTAGATACTATCTATCAGCCAGTGTAGATACTATCAGACAGTGTAGATACTATCAGACAGTGTAGATACTATCAGACAGTGTAGATACTATCAGACAGTGTAGATAGATAATATTTATCAGCCAGTGGAGATACTATCTATCAGCCAGTGTAGATACTATCTATCAGCCAGTGTAGATACTATCTATCAGCCAGTGTAGATACTATCAGCCAGTGTAGATACTATCTATCAGCCAGTGTAGATACTAACAGACAGTGTAGATACTATCTATCAGCCAGTGTAGATACTAACAGACAGTGTAGATACTATCTATCAGCCAGTGTAGATACTATCAGCGTGTAGATACTATCTATCAGCCAGTGTAGATACTATCAGCCAGTGTAGATACTATCTCCACTGGCTGATAGATAGTATCTACACTGGCTGATAGATACTATTTATCAGCCAGTGTAGATACTATCTATCAGCCAGTGTAGATACTATCAGCCAGTGTAGATACTATCTATCAGCCATACTATCTATAGTATCTACACTGGCTGAAAGTATCTCCACTGGCTGATAGATAGTATCTATCTATCAGCCAGTGTAGATACTATTTATCAGCCAGTGTAGATAGTATCTACACTGGCTGATAAATAGTATCTACACTGGCTGATAGATAGATACTATCTATCAGCCAGTGGAGATACTTTCAGCCAGTGTAGATACTATTTATCAGCCAGTGTAGATACTATCTATCAGCCAGTGTAGATACTATCAGCCAGTGTAGATACTATCAGACAGTGTAGATAGATACTATTTATCAGCCAGTGGAGATACTATCTATCAGCCAGTGTAGATACTATCTATCAGCCAGTGTAGATACTATCAGCCAGTGTAGATACTATCAGCCAGTGTAGATACTATCAGCCAGTGTAGATACTATCTATCAGCCAGTGTAGATACTAACAGACAGTGTAGATACTATCTATCAGCCAGTGTAGATACTAACAGACAGTGTAGATACTATCTATCAGCCAGTGTAGATACTATCAGCCAGTGTAGATACTATCTATCAGCCAGTGTAGATACTATCAGCCAGTGTAGATACTATCTATCAGCCAGTGTAGATAGTATCTCCACTGGCTGACAGATAGTATCTACACTGGCTGATAGATAGTATCTCCACTGGCTGATAAATAGTATCTACACTGGCTGATAGATACTATTTATCAGCCAGTGTAGATACTATCTATCAGCCAGTGTAGATACTATCAGCCAGTGTAGATACTATCTATCAGCCAGTGTAGATACTATCAGCCAGTGTAGATACTATTTATCAGCCAGTGGAGATACTATCTATCAGCCAGTGTAGATACTATCAGCCAGTGTACCTATTCAGCTAAATCTCCTTGAATATAAAGCTGAATCCTCCTTCTCCTGAAATGAATGTATTAAGACGATTGTGACGGGTATTGTTGAGGGGGGATCATGGTTATTGTTGAGGGGGGGATCATGGTTATTGTTGAGGGGGGGATCATGGTTATTGTTGAGGGGGGGATCATGGTTATTGTTGAGGGGGATCATGGTTATTGTTGAGGGGGGATCATGGTTATTGTTGAGGGGGGATCATGGTTATTGTTGAGGGGGGGATCATGGTTATTGTTGAGGGGGGGGGATCATGGTTATTGTTGAGGGGGGGGATCATGGTTATTGTTGAGGGGGGATCATGATGGTTATTGTTGAGGGGGGGATCATGGTTATTGTTGAGGGGGGATCATGGTTATTGTTGAGGGGGGATCATCATGGTTATTGTTGAGGGGGGATCATGGTTATTGTTGAGGGGGGGATCATGGTTATTGTTGAGGGGGGGGATCATGGTTATTGTTGAGGGGGGATCATGGTTATTGTTGAGGGGGATCATGGTTATTGTTGAGGGGGGATCATCATGGTTATTGTTGAGGGGGGGATCATGGTTATTGTTGAGGGGGATCATGGTTATTGTTGAGGGGGGGATCATGGTTATTGTTGAGGGGGGGATCATGGTTATTGTTGAGGGGGATCATGGTTATTGTTGAGGGGGGGATCATGGTTATTGTTGAGGGGGGGATCATGGTTTATTGTTAGGGGGGATCATGGTTATTGTTGAGGGGGGATCATGGTATTGTTGAGGGGGGGATCATGGTTATTGTTGAGGGGGGGATCATGGTTATTGTTGAGGGGGAGGGGGGGGATCATGGTTATTGTTGAGGGGGGATCATGGTTATTGTTGAGGGGGGATCATGGTTATTGTTGAGGGGGGATCATGGTTATTGTTGAGGGGGGATCATGGTTATTGTTGAGGGGGGGATCATGGTTATTGTTGAGGGGGGGATCATGGTTATTGTTGAGGGGGGATCATGGTTATTGTTGAGGGGGGATCATGGTTATTGTTGAGGGGGGATCATGGTTATTGTTGAGGGGGGATCATGGTTATTGTTGAGGGGGATCATGGTTATTGTTGAGGGGGATCATGGTTATTGTTGAGGGGGGGATCATGGTTATTGTTGAGGGGGGATCATGGTTATTGTTGAGGGGGGATCATGGTTATTGTTGAGGGGGATCATGGTTATTGTTGAGGGGGGGATCATGGTATTGTTGAGGGGGGGATCATGGTTATTGTTGAGGGGGGGATCATGGTTATTGTTGAGGGGGGATCATGGTTATTGTTGAGGAGGGATCATGGTTATTGTTGAGGGGGGATCATGGTTATTGTTGAGGGGGATCATGGTTATTGTTGAGGGGAGGATCATGGTTATTGTTGAGGGGGATCATGGTTATTGTTGAGGGGGATCATGGTTATTGTTGAGGGGGGATCATGGTTATGTTGAGGGGGGATCATGGTTATTGTTGAGGGGGGATCATGGTTATTGTTGAGGGGGGATCATGGTTATTGTTGGATGGGGTAGCAGGTTATTGAGGGGGGATCATGGTTATTGTTAGGGGGGATCATGGTTATTGTTGAGGGGGGGATCATGGTTATGTTGAGGGGGGATCATGGTTATTGTTGAGGGGGGGATCATGGTTATTGTTGAGGGGGGGATCATGGTTATTGTTGAGGGGGGATCATGGTTATTGTTGAGGGGGATCATGGTTATTGTTGAGGGGGGATCATGGTTATTGTTGAGGGCGGGATCATGGTTATTGTTGAGGGGCGGGATCATGGTTATTGTTGAGGGGGGGATCATGGTTATTGTTGAGAGGGGGGATCATGGTTATTGTTGAGGGGGGGGATCATGGTTATTGTTGAGGGGGGGATCATGGTTATTGTTGAGGGGGATCATGGTTATTGTTGAGGGGGGATCAGTGGTTATGGTTGAGGGAGGATCATTGTTTATTGTTGAGGGAGGGGATCATGGTTATTGTTGAGGGGGGATCATGGTTATTGTTGAGGGGGGGATCATGGTTATTGTTGAGAGGGGGGACATGGTTATTGTTGAGGGGGGGGATCATGGTTATTGTTGCGGGGGATCACTGGTTATTGTGAGGGGATCATGGTTATTGTTGAGGGGGATCATCATGGTTATTGTTGAGGGGGGATCATCATGGTTATTGTTGAGGGGGGATCATCATGGTTATTGTTGAGGGGGATCATCATGGTTATTGTTGAGGGGGGGATCATCATGGTTATTGTTGAGGGGGGATCATGGTTATTGTTGAGGGGGGGATCATGGTTATTGTTGAGGGGGATTCATGGTTATTGTTGGGGGGGGGGGTTGGGTATCGGTTATTGTTGAGGGGGGATCATGGTTATTGTTAGGGGGGATCATGGTTATTGGTTGAGGGGGGATCATGGTTATTGTTGCGGGGGGATCATGGTTATTGTTGAGGGGGGATCATGGTTATTGTTGAGGGGGATCATGGTTATTGTTGAGGGGGGATCATGGTTATTGTTGAGGGAGGATCTTGGTTATTGTTGAGGGGGGATCATGGTTATTGTTGAGGGGGATAATGGTTATTGTTGAGGGGGGGATCATGGTTATTGTTGAGGGGGGATCATGGTTATTGTTGAGGGGGGGGATCATGGTTATTGTTGAGAGGGGGGATCATGGTTACTGTTGAGGGGGGGGGATCATGGTTATTGTTGAGGGGGGATCATGGTTATTGTTGAGGGGGGGGGATCATGGTTATTGTTGAGGGGGGATCATGGTTATTGTTGAGGGAGGATCATGGTTATTGTTGAGGGGGATCATGGTTATTGTTGAGGGGGATCATGGTTATTGTTGAGGGAGGATCATGGTTATTGTTGAGGGGAGGATCATGGTAATTGTTGAGGGGAGGATCATGGTTATTGTTGAGGGGGGATCATGGTTATTGTTGAGGGGAGGATCATGGTTATTGTCCATAATTGTTGGTGAAACGATTATACTATAATTAGATCAGTTTCTATCAAGACCTTAGCCTGGTCTCAGATCAGATTCTGCTCTTACCCATT